>NC_064634.1:211743280-212046311 GCF_023864275.1 Schistocerca cancellata
GCACAGGTAGAGTATCCCGTATGAAATCATGATAACGTGCTCCATTGAGCGCAGGTGGAAGAACCGTGGGCCCAATCAAGACATCACCAACAATGCCTGCCCAAACGTTCACAGAAAATCTGTGTTGATGACGTGATTGCACAATTGCGTGCGGATTCTCGTCAGCCCACACAAGCTGACTGTGAAAATTTACAATTTGATCACGTTGGAATGAAGCCTCATTTGCACTGAAATGAGGATTGACACATTGTGCCGTGCTCACTAAGACGCCGACCAATTGCTTCGAACGTTTTCCTGTCGGGACACCTTCGTTCTGGAAATCTGTCTCGATACAAACGTACCGCGCCACGGCTGTTGCCCCGTGCTAATCCATACATCAAACGGGCACCTGCCAACTCCGCGTTTGTAAACATTGCACTGACTGCAAAACCACGTTCGTGATGAACACTAACATGTTGATGCTACGTACTGATGTGCTTGATGCTAGTACTGTAGAGCAATGAGTCGCATGTCAACACAAGCACCGAAGTCAACATTACCTTCCTTCAATTGGGCCAACTGGCGGTGAATCGAGGAAGTACAGTACATACTGACGAAACTAAAATGGGCTCTAACATGGAAATTAAGCGTTTCCGGACACATGTCCACATAACATGTGTGTGGGGAATGTTTCCTGAAAGTTTGGCCGTACCTTTTTGTAACACCCTGTATACGCTCTACTGCTACTGCTGCTACCTGTCGTCAGCGAGTGGTTGTTCCTTGTTGGTTTCGAACTTAGGCGGTGGTCACATTAATGTGACTGGACAGTGCATATCCAGTAATGTGACTGTACCGTGGTTATCCATCTTTTGTCATGCAGTTCATTCCTTTCTTCTTGTGAATAAAGCTCCCGTATTTCGTTCCTCTTTTAGAAACTATGCCCACCTTTAATAAGAAGCATCGAAAATTAGAAACACCTCTTATTCGCAGAGGTTTCATAGTTTTTGCATGCGATAGCATTCATACAGAAATTATGCAAAGCCCGGTATGATAGCACAGCTAATCTCGGTACTGACACTTTTTTAGAAAAGTTTCTCGACGTCATTATTGTACTGCAAGCATTACGAAGCAGCTGGTCAAAACTCATCTATTATGATAATTCGTTACTTAAAAGACTATGTTTAAATTGCTACTAATTATCTAAAATATCCCCAAAACTACGTCTATAGCTGTCATTAAACTTTAGCTACACAAAATCCGTTTACAATTCAATGGTCTTCGCCCTTAATTACTGCCGTAAAAGCGACGTCAAATCTTTAATTTGTGTGGCAGTCTGAACAAACAAAAATAATAGAAGTGGATTCGACTGGTTAGTGGTGAGCAGTTGTGAGCAGTGGGCGTACGACTGTAGTGTGGTAGCCTTGCGTCAGAAACAGCATGGGAGCAACATCTCTAAATAAAGTGTACAAGACATTCTCCAGAATGTTTAGAAGCGGAGAAAAGTATGTGAAAAGTTTTTTACGTACACCTAATAAAAGCAACGACACGTGGACTCCTGTCGCGATTTGACAACATTCAAATCACTTATATTTCTTTGCCGTAAAAAATCTTTACGCCTTAGGAGATTTGGGTTTTATCAGTAGGACCCTGCCACAAAAAGAAAAAGAGCAGAAATCCACACGAAGGGTCAACGCTTTGCCAACATATCTGACGTACGAACCAGTGTTGTCCATCTCAAAGATGGACTTTTCGAACAGTTTAATAAGGCTATGTAAGGGTTTTTGTATTGTACTCAGGTCGGGGAAAACTGTGTAGAACCCATGAAGCTTTAAAATCACCATTTTACGTTTCTCTATTTTTCTTTGGACCAGTCTCGATAATTTTTGAACTAACATTGTGCATCGTGATAACATTGTGTTTCATTTTTATTTTAATATTTTTCTGATAATTTTTGCTTTGTACCTGTTTTTTTGTTTTTAGCCCAATCTAACTCTTTAAACGAGTTTGTCATTGAGTTATAAACACGGTTTCGTTGCGATATGAATGGGTAGTATGTGAGACTCTCAGTGACATTTGACGGCATTGAATTATGTGTATGGTTATCCATCAACTTAAACTTAGTACGACGTAATTTTGACGAGGGGATTCTTGACGTCATGGGAACAACGTCACAAGCCACTACAATAAAAGCAGTAGCTTCAGCTGAAGAGCAGCTCTTGCGCAGTCGCGATGAGAAGTCTTTTCACGATATTGACGCACGTAGCCAGCAGAGGCTTTGGCAGCTACAGATGGGCATGGTTTCAAGATGGCACTGTATTGTTTTTGCCTAAGGGGAAAGTGGCTACACTGCGGCACTCAAATATTTCAGTACATTTTACTCGTGTTATTGATTTCGTATTACATGTAGAACGAACACAGTATTGTGTATTTCATTTATTATGATGAAGGTATTTCACTAAGAAGCAACGTATGAATCAGTTAACATGTCATTTATGAAGTTACGATCCTGTGAAATATATGACGAGTGTTAAGTCGTTTCTTTTTTTTCACAGAACGTGTTTTCATTACTGTTGCGCTCTAGGTTCTCTGCTGCCTGTCCCCAGGCTAGTCCCAAATGTGAAATCAAGCAAAACGTTTTTCAAATACTCATTATCAGATAGTGCAAGATCTATGTGCCAAGCAGTGTTTCACTATGGAGTTCAAAGTGCGATGGGTTACGGTCTCTTTCATTTAGTTGGTACAAAGTTTGTGTAGTAAGCAGAGTGCACGTAATTTTGTGGTTGTATCAACAAAACTGTAATGGGTGGAGATAATTTGGGTTTCAAAAATAAGAAAAAAGTTGGACAAGAAAATGCTTCTGGAAAATGTTATGAAACGTCATTTCTTTCTCAACAGTGAAGGATGTTCTACAGTAAGCATTGCAACATTGGATCCCAAGAAAGCAGTTGTGTAAGAAGAAGTTGAAATTTAAATGATATGACTTGTTGACTGCAGTTGTACTTGCAAAATTATTAACTTGCATTTTCAGAAGTAAAGCTTAGCGTGTCACTGTTATTAGCACCTGAAACAAATTTTTATTGGCACTTAGAATGCTCTTAATAATTTATATTCTTTTTAATTTGTCTCATTGATGAAACGAATTTCACAAATCTGTAGCATCCGATTATTCTTTCAACTTTTTGGATACAAATAACTTCTTGATGTACCCAGATGTTCCATTTTCCATATATTAAATCAGACTATTTGTTTGTAAATTGTCAACTTCTTTTATGATGTAACACTGTCCTAATATGCACATTTATGTACTTTGTGTAATGTATAGTTACTTTATGCCCATTTCTTCTTATAAATAATTTATACTTTTTAGAGATTGTCATATACAGTAAACACAGCACCACTGATATGATGTACTCTGCATTTTATGTATATTACTTTGCACTTTATGTACTATGCATTTTCTGTATATTACTTTGTCTTCTTCCATTTTGTCCAAAAACCAGATTTCCACTCTTCATATAATGGAACCGTGGACTTGCTATCGTGTACGATTACGAAGTAGCTGTGTACAGAGTTGGAATGCGGTTGTGGGGTAAAGAGAAGAAGAAAGTGGTACGTGAGAATTAAGGCTTGGTACTAGGAATGAGAGAGGAGAAAGATTTAGTTCCGCAATAAATTTCAGCAACCAACAGCGAATACTCCAGTCAAGAATCACAAAAGGAGGAGGTAAATTTAGAAATAAATGTACTGTGAAGCGATGGTTGTTGAAGGGAAAGATGAAGTGACAACCTGAAGCTAAACTAAAGCATGCTGAAAGAGCAAAAGAATAAAGAATGAAGGAATTTATTAAAAATGCATAATTAATTTCATTCTGATTTCAGTGTATTAATCCTGTAAATATTAGAAGTTTACTGTAAGGGTATTAACATATTTTGACACTCTGGCAAGTGAATAGGGTAGTCAGTATTTAATTCAGATGTTTAATATTTTTTGTGTTATACTTTCTGAATTGTTCCACACCCACAAGAATCATCTAATTTTTGGGTCTATGGAACAAAAAATAAATCTAATCTAGTCTAATATTTATATTTAGATGCCGATGGTCAGCTCAAACCGTTTACATGCAGCAATGAAACAATTTACAGACCTTACAGATTTGCGGGTGTGTGCGCTGGAGAGCATTGTTGTCTGCGTACTGCAGTTCAGTTACCTGGGTGAGACTTTTGAACCTTTCGGAATACAGTCACGACTGGTTAAACAGCCCTCTGTCAAACATGTATTTAAATTTTATTCCAAAATTGTTCACAGAAGATATAAAGCACAGTTGGTACGTCGGATCAAACAACGCTGGCGAGAGGACACATCCTTGTTTGAGCCGATTAGCAATAGGAAATTTACTTAACAAAATGTGTGTGACATCTTATGGGACTTAACTGCTAAGGTCATCAGTCCCTAAGCTTAAACACTACTAAACCTAAATTATCCTAAGGACAAACGCACACACCCATGCCCGAGGGAGGACTTGAACCTCCGCCCGAACTAACCGCACAGTCAACAATCGCAGCGCCTTAGACCGGTCGGCTAATCCCGCGAGGCAGGATATTTAGTCATACGCCTCATTTTGGCATAGCTTCTGCCCAGAGGCTTTGTAGTGGGTGGTTACTATTAAGTGGTCTTACTCACAGAGGTCCTGTGTCAGCTGTAATCATCGTATTTCAGCGAAACTTGTTTGATGTGGTAGTGCGTTAATGCGGAACAGATTTACACGGCAAAAAATTAATTCCGATTTTTGCCACCAGCTGCAAATCTGGTAACGTGAATGCGAGGAAGACCATATGTAACGGACTAGGAAAGGGACGTCGCCAGATGTTGACATTATTACTAACCGCCTCTTCCAATACCGGAGCCGCCGACAAGATGCCGCTTCCGAAAAATGACGTGACCAACAATTGCTTTCAGCAGTTACAGTGGAATATGAGCAACAAGTCCCTGTTACTAATCTTCACAACAGGTAGAGACTGAACGTGTTCCTGGTGAACGGGTTCCTTTGGATATATCCAGAGCCAAAAGCCACACGGGTTCAGATAAGGTGATCTTGCAGGCCATGCATCTGGGAAACCTCTGGAAATAAAACGCTTGTGGATGGTTGCATTAAGTTGATCTTTTACTGGATGAGCGAAATGAGCCCGTTGCGCCATCTTGCACGAAAAACAGTGGTTTCCATACAATTGCGGTCTTCCAATGCAGGAATCGTATGCTGTACAAGAACGTCTCCATAAAGTGCAGACATCACGGTTCACATGACCGACCTTCTGGGTGTATTCTCTTCGAAGAAGAACAGGCCCCTTACACCACACCCTCACATACGGCGAGTGTAATAGCTCTTCAGACACAACACGGGGTTTAACCGTACCGCAAATTCAGCAGGTCTGTGTATTCATTGCACCATCTAGTCTAAAATGCACATCGTCACTTAATAGAATATCGCCCGGCAACTTTGATCCGTGTCGGAAACGGAAGACCAAATTAAAAATTTTGCTATAGATCATCCGGTTTCAGTTGCTGCATCATTTGGATCTTTTGCGGCTACCGATGTAATACATACCACAAATATTTCCTATTGTTGATCACGGGATGGACAGTTCTTGTGACACTGCACGAGCACTGGCACTATCTTGCGCACATGCTGCATGGTCAGTTACAGCAGCAGCAGCAGCAGCAACCTCGTTACGAACTTCCACGTTAATAGGACGCCTTTCCCTACCCGGTGCTACACCAGGCGCACCCGTGTTATCGAATTTCATTAGCATCTTCTACAAACCATACATCATTTAAGGACAGCGGACCTCTCCTCGGACCTTTCAGTCGGTGATACTCTCTCAGTGCAGCGATGCAGTTGCAGGCGTTTACACGAAACATTCACTAACAGCGCACGATCTCTCTTCTCAGTAGCCATACTGTTCGCTCATGCTACGTCTTCTCAAGCAACAGCTCGGATTCATACCGTCAAACAAACTGTGTGCACTGCCAGATCTGCACCTCGTGGTCAAAATTGGAACTAATATTTTTCCAGCGTAAATCTGTTCCACATTAGCTCATTTACCAAGTTTCGCTGCATTACGTGACTAATAGCCTACATTATGTTATACTTTCTGAGTTGTTCCACACCCACGGGAAACATATCATTTTCGCTTCTATAGAACGAAAACTAAATCTAATCTAGTCTATTATTTGTTTTTAGATGGCGATGGTCAGCACAAACCGTTTACATGCACCAATGAAACAATTCACAGACGTTGCAGTTCTGCAGGTGTTGTGAGCTGGAGAGCACTGTTGTCTGCATACTGCAGTTCAGTTTCCTGGGTGAGACGTTCGAACCTTTCAAAATACAGTCTCTGCTGATTAAACAGGCCTCTGTCAAATATGTATTTAAGTTTTACTCCAATATTGTTCATAGATGATATATCACAGAGCGCAGTTGCTAGATCTGACCTAACAACGTTGGCGCGAGGACACATTCTTGTTTGAGCCGATTAGCCATAGCGGATTTTGTCATATGCTTCATTCTGGCATAGCTTTTGCCCAGAGGTTTTGTAGTGAGTGGTGACTATTAAGTGCAGTTACTAACAGAGGTCCTGTGTCAGCTGCAATCATCGTATTTCAGCGACACTTGTTAGATGTGGTAGCGCGTTAATGCGGAACAGATTTACACTGCAAAAAATTAATTCCGATTTTTGCCATCAGATGCAAATCTGGTAATGTGAATGCGAGAAAGACCTACAAAAATATTTCCATATGTAACGGACTAGACACGGGACGTGGGCAGGTTTTGACGTGTATGTTAACCGGGCACCTAGAAACGACGGAGAGGCTCCGTCCCCGCCGCAGACGTAGTGGTCCTCAACGTGACGACGATTACCGCAGTCCACTTCACCCCTCCGCCGCCCCACACCGAACCCAGCGTTATTGTGCGTTGTGGTTCGGCCCCCGGTGGACCCCCCCCCCCCACCCCCCCAGGGAACGTCTCACACCAAACGAGTGTAACCCCTATGTTTGCGTGGTACAGTAATGGTGGTGTACGCGTACGGCGAAAATTTGTTTGCGCAGCAATCGCCGACGTAGTGTAACTGAGGCGGAATAATATGAACCAGCCCGCATTCGCCGAGGCAGATGGAAAACCGCCTAAAAACCATCCACAGACTGGCCGGTTCACCGGTTCTAGACACAAATCCGCCGGGTGGATTCGTGCCGAGGACCAGGCGCTCCTTCCCGCCCGGAAAGCCGTGCGTTAAACCGCACGGTCAAGCGGGCGGGCTGATGTTGACTTTGTTACTAACCATCTTTTAAAATACCGGAGCCGCCAACAAGATGCTGCGTCCGAAAAATGACGTGAACAACAGTTGCCGTTACAGTGGAATCTGAGCAACAAGTCCCTGTTAGTAACCTTCACGTCAGGTAGAGATTGAACGTGTTCCTGGTGAACGCGTTCCTTTGGATATCTCCAGAGCAAAAGCCACACGGGTTCAGATAAGGTGATCTTGCATGCCATGCAGCTGGAAAACCTCTGGAAATAATACGATTGTGGGAGGTTGCATTAAGCAGATCTTTTATTGGATGAGCGACGTGAGGCTTTGCACCATCTTGCACGAAAACAGTGGTATCGATATTTAGTGGGAAAATTCGGAGGCTAGGTCCGATATTTCTGGTCATGCAGCTCCTGCAGAAGCCATTATCTGACAGGCTTGCTTCCATCTGCGCAGGGCCAGGAGATCCTCTGGAAACGATAAGTCTGGCACCAACTATCGTTGTAGTCAACTGCGGTATCATCCATATCCAATGTACTTGGGGGGGTCACTCTAGATAGGACACTGTCCTTCGAAAGACACCTGGAAAATGTATCCAATAAAATAAGCTCACGGAACAGCCTAATTCAGAGGCCCTGCAGCACCAACTGGGGAGCAGCAGCAGACATACTACGAACCTCTGCACTCGCCTTAGTGTACTCTGCAAGCCAAGTACTGTGCACCAGCGTGACTAACCAGCAAGCATGTAAACAAAGTGGACACCCAGCTCAACGTTGCTATGAGAACCATAACTGGATGCATAAAGATTACCCCACTATAATGGCTTCCAACACTTAGTCATATAGCTCCACACTCCCTGCGAAGACAGGAAGCTCTGATGAAGGAATACACAAATTAAAGAATAACCCCGTACTCCCTATCCATGAAGATGTCCCAGCTTTGGAAAGAATAAGATTCCGCTCCATAAATCCCAGTTTAAGACTGACCCAACAACTGTCAGCTGCCAACTTCAGCATGGATACTAAATGGCACGAGAGCTGGAGTGATAGTGCCTCCCCTGACAACCGTCCATCAGAGAAACCTAAGGGCATTGAACTTCCACAACAGCTATGGAAAAGCCTAAACAGAATCCGAACAGGACATGGATTATGTGCACACAATGTACACAAGTGGGGAAAGCTTCCCAGCCCTAGCTGTGACTGTGGGGCACCTAATCAAACAATACAACACATCGCCCAGGACTGTGAATTAAGAGCCTACCAGGGTAGTCGGGCCGACTTCTTCAACGCCACACCACCCTGCCTCGAATGGATCACCAATTTGGACGTCAGAATTTGAAGACTTGTGTAACGCAAAATATCTGCTGTGATGTTACTTTTTATTGTGTTTGTGTATTATATTTTATCTGAATATGTATGCTTCACTTACGTATTTTATAATGTATTTTATCATATAATTTAATAATTTAATAAGTGTAAACCATGTGTGTAGCGCCATACGCTAAATAAATAAATAAATAAGTGGTTTCCATACAATTGCACTCTTCCACTGCAGGAATCGCATGCTGTACTAGAAGGTATCGATAAACTGCAGACGTCACGATTCACAAGACCAACCCTCTGGGTGTATTCTCTTCGAAGAAGAGCGGACCCCTTACACCACACAGTCACATACGGCGAGTGTAATGCCTCTTCAGAGCCGGCCGTTGTGGCCGTGCTGTTCTAGGCGCTTCAGTCCGGAACCGCGCTGCTGCTACGGTCGCAGCTTCGAATCCTGCCTCGGGCATGGGTGTGTGTGATGTCCTTAGGTTGGTTAGGTTTAAGTAGTTCTAAGTGTAGGGGACTGATGACCCCAGATGTTAAGTCCCATAGTGCTGAGAGCCATTTGAACCAAGCCTCCTCAGACACAACGCGGGATTTAACAGTACCGCAAATTCGGCAGGACTGTGTATTCATTGCACCATCTAGTCTAAAATACGCCTCGTCGCTTCATAGAATATCGTCCGGCAACTTTGATCCGTGCCGGAAACCCAAGAGAAAATTCAAAATTTTACTACGGATCATCAGGTTTCAGTTGCTGCATCATTTGGAGCTTTCGCGGCTACCGATGTAATACATACCACTAATAATTCCTATTGTTGATCACGGGATGGACAGTTCTTGTGACATTGCAAGAGCACTGGCACTATCTTGCGCACGTGCTGCATGGTCAGTTACAGCATCAGCAGCAGCAGCAACCTCGTTACGAACTTCCACCTTAATAGGACGCCTTTCCCTTCCCGGTGCTACACCAGGCTCACCCGTGTTTTCGAATTTCATTAGCGTCTCTTACAAACCATGAATCATTTAATGACGTCAGGCCTCTCCTCAGACCTTTGAGTCGGCGATACTCTCACAGTGCAAAGCTGTAATTCTAGCCGTTTACATGAAACAGTTTCACTAACAGTGCATGGCCTCTCTTCTCAGTAGTCATACTGTTCACTCATGTTACGGATTCTCAAAGAACAGGATTCATTCCGTCAAACAAACCGTGTGCACTACCTGGTGGCCGAAATTGGAACTAATATTTTTCCAACGTAAATCGGTTCCGCATTAGCACATCTACGAAGTTTCACTGCTCTATGTGAGTAGCTGCGCTTTAGTTATAACCACCCGGTGTCATGTTTCAAAATTAAGTGCTTAGAACAGAGAAGGCTTCCCCAACAAACCTTCCTGACCTAATATTCACAATAATGTGGAATACAGAATTGCAGGCGTTTGTTTTCCTGGCTGAGGAGTGCTGTATTGAAGTGCAGATTTGTGACGGTTTGTTTTCTGAGACAAGGGAGAAAATACTTTGTGCTATTGTAGGTAGGACTTCCCAGGGCGCTTTTCATTAATTATGAGAAAGAAGTGGTAAAGAGTGTCAAGGTCCCAAGAAGATACATAGTTCGTGCTTAGTTTTAAGTCATGGTAGTCAATATCTCCTTTTTTATTTAACTGGAGACCATACATTCTGTTTATCGGTATGACACCAAATATATCTTCACGCATATACCCTCTAAGAACAAAACGGAAACGACGCACCACAAACGAATTATCTGAAAGGGACAGAGATCGGCAGGTTTAACGTACATACGCAGACAAACAAATGATAACAAAATGGTTCAAATGGCTCTGAGAACTGTGGGACTTAACAGCTGAGGTCATCAGTCCCCTAGAACTAAGAACTACATAAACCTAACTAACCTAAGGACATCACAACCATCCATGCCCGAGGCAGGATTCGAACTTGCGACCGTAGCGGTCTCGCGGTTCCAGACTGAAGCGCCTAGAACCGCTCGGCCACACTGGCCGGCCAAATGATAGCAAATTTAGAAAAATCGATGATTTGTTCAAGAGAAATAATTTCGCAAATTGAGCAAAATGGTTCAAATTGTTCAAAAAATGGTTCAAATGGCTCTGAGCACTATGTGACATAACATCTGTGGTCATCAGTCCCCTAGAACTTAAAACTACTTAAACCTAACTAACCTAAGGACATCACACACATCCATGTCCGAGGCAGGATTCGAACTTGCGACCGCAGCAAAAATGGTTCAAATGGCTCTGAGCACTATGGGACATAACATCTGTGGTCATCAATCCCCTAGAACGTAGAACTACTTAAACCTAACTAACCTAAGGACATCACACACATCCATGCCCGAGACAGAATTCGAACCTGCGACCGTAGCGGTCACGTGGTTCCAGACTGAAGCGCCTAGAATCCCACGGCCACACCGGCCGGCCAAATTGAGCAAATCAATAACGTATTGGTCTACATCTGGCCCTTATGCAAGCAGTTGTTCGACTTGGTAATGATTAATATACTTGTCGGAGGCATATCGTGCCAAATTGTATCCAACTGGTGCTTTAGGTCGTAAAAAGCCATAGCTGATTGGAGGGCCCTGCATACAATGTTCTAAACTTTCTCAACTGGGGAAAGAACCGGCGACCTTGCTGTCCAAGGTACGGTTTTGTAAACTCTAAGACGAACAGTAGAAACTCTTGCCATGTGCGGGCGGCCGATATCTTTCGGAAATGCAAGCCCAGAATGGCTTACCATAAAGGGCATCAAAACGGGGCGTGGAACATCGTCGACGTACTGCTGTGCTGTAAGAGTGCCGCGGGTAGCAACCAAAGGCTGCTGCTATGAAAAGAAATGGCTCCCCATGCCATTACTCTTGGTTGTTGGGTCGTATTGTGGGCAACAGTCAGGTCGGTATCCCACCGCTGTCCGGCACGTCTCCAAACACGTCTTCACTGGTCATTGGGCCTAACTAGAAACTGGACAATTCTACTCCAGTCAATGAGATTCCCTTAAAGTGCAGTTGGAAATATGTAGGAAGAGTTTCACAGATTAATGTAGATGTATATCTTAACCCTGTGCCGCGACTTTGAAATTACCGGCACGGCTTGATTCCTTCACCAGTAACGAGCGTAGACGGTGCTCTCACACTAGTGATTGGATAGAGAGTGCTTTTAGCGACATTTGTGGCGCTGCTAGCGCTGCTCCGAAACTGGGTGGGGCAGCGCGGAACGGGAGTAGGCAGTCTTGGGTGGACCTGCTGTCAAGTCAGTTTTCGGATTGACCAATAGGTGAGGCGCACCAAGCAGCCAGGCTTAGCTTGGTAAACATCGATGCCTACTGGACTTCATTCTGTTAGTGGCTAGGGTTGGCAGGCCGGAACTATCTCGTGGGCATTAGGAGCTGTTCATGATGCCGCGCGTGCCATAACTTAATGAAGGCCGTCCATGCTCTCCGGTGTTCGCATATGGAGCTGTTGGAGGCAGTCAGTTGATGGAGAACCAAGAATGGGAAGGCTACATCCATATCAATAATTCGCAAGCCACCTTATGGTGTGTGGCGGAGGTTACTTCTGGTACCACTAATTGCCCCCCCCCCCCCTTACCTATCGCCATCCCTTTCCGCTTGCGAATGGCGCTTGGGAAGAACGACTGTCGGTAAGCCTTTTTATTAACTTTTATTTCGTAGCCATTTCGCGAGACGTGATTGAGAGGAAATAATATACTGTCCCGGAAAGTACTCTCAAAATTTCAGCGGTAAATCTGTCCGTGATACACAACGCCTCCTTCGAACCCCCTTCCACTTGAGTTTAATGAGCATTTTAGTACTGCTCTCGCGCCAAATAAACGATCCCGTGACGAAACGCGCCGCTCTTCCTAGGACCTTCGCTCACTTCTATCGGTCTTACTTCGTAATGCTCCCAGACTGATGAACAATACTCATTAATCGATGCACAAGCGCCTTGTAATCCACTTCTATCGTGGGTGAGTTACATTTCCTTAAGATTTCTCCTGTGAATTTCAGATTGGCCTCTTGTTTTAAGTTGTCACAACACATAAGGCCGCTGTGAATGGTTATTCCTAGATTTCTTGAGGTATATAATGTTTACAGCAATTTGTCAAGATTAGTGTAGTTGTACAACAGTGGCTTTCTTTTCCTACGTATGCGCAATGCATTAAATTTACTTCAATTCTCGGTCTTATGCCGTGGACTGCACCATTCATCAGTATTCTGTCAGTTTAGAAATCTGTACTGCGATCTGGCGTTCCTACTTTCTTATAGACAACCACAAGATCTTCGGAGAGTCTTAAGAAGCTTCCAGTGCTTTGCACTGATCTTTCTTTCTTTCTTTCTTTCTTTCTTTCCCTCTCTCTCTTTTTTTTCCGCCACGAATTCGTCTCATGTCAGTTAAATTTACAACCCACGTCCTCAACTATATTAGTCCACTTAATTTTCAACATTCTTCAGCAGCACGACATCTCAAATTCTTCTATTCTCTTCGGTTCCGGTTTTCCCACAGTCGATCTCTCACTGCCATGCGATGCTGTGCTTCATACACCAACAGAAATTCCTTCCTCAAACTAAAAGCTATGTTTGATACTTTTTGGCAGTGTTAGTCTGCTTTTGATGTCCTCCTTTCCCCGTCCCTCATTGGTCATTTCGCTGCCTAAGTAGCAGAATACCTTAACTCCATCTACTTCGTGATCATCCATTATGATGTTAAGTCCCTCGCTTTTCTCATTTTTGCTACTTATGAATACATTAATCTTTCTTTGATTTAATCTCAGTCCATATACCCATTAGGTTGTTCATTTCGTTCAACACATCCTGTGATTCTTCTTCATTTTCGATGAGAATAGCCATGTCATCAGCAAATCTTAACGTTCAATATTTATCACACTTCTGAAACATCGTTTTATTTCCATCATTTCTTCCTCAAAGTGTAGATTGAATTGCTTCTTACAAGTATAAAGTGAAGCTCAGGGTGGAAGACTACATTCCTGTCTGACACACTTTTTACTCAGGGCACTTCTTTCTTGATTTTCCATTCTCATTGTTTCCTCCTCATCAAAGTGAATAGTCGATTTGTTGCCCCATTCCCAATTATTTTAGAATCCCAATGGGATGTTATCCACCCCGCGTGTCTTATTTAATTTTAAGTCTTGAGAAGCTCTTCTAAATTCTGATTCTCACACTCAATCCTCAATCTCTTCCGTGTAGACTCCTGTTTCTTCTTCTCTCACGTCATCAGTTTAGTCCTCCCCCTCTTAGAGGCCTTCAATGTACTTTTTCCCCCTATCCTCTCTCTCCTCTGCATTTAACAGTGCAATTCCAATCGCAATCTTAATATTACAGCCATTTGTTTTAATTTCTCGGAAACTCGTTTGACATGCTGAGTCAGTCCTTCCGACACTCACTTCTTGTTCGATTTCTTCACATTTCTCAGGTGGCCACTTCGTCTTAGCTTCCTTGCACTTCCTATTGGTTTCATTCCTAAGTGACTTGTATCTCTGAATTTCTCTGAACGTTTTTTGTACTTTATTCTTTCGTCGATCAGCTGAAATATTTCTTCTGTTGTCCATGGTTTGTTTGCAGTTCCCTTCCTCGGGCCTAAGTTTTTCTGTCTGACTTCTGTGAGTGCCGTTTCTAGAGATACCTATAGCTACTAAACCGAGCTGCATAGTAAGCTATTCATTATTGCCATATTACATGAGAACAAAATGTAAACCGTAACAGTCCTATCACACATCTTTGGGATACTCCGGAAATTACGTTTACATGTTTTGATTTTGTTTCTCTAAGAGCGGCATGTTGAGTTCTATCTGCATGGAAATCCTGTATCCAGTCGCAAAACTGGTCCGATTCTCGGTGAGCTCGTAGTTTTGCCACTAGACGGCAATGTAGGAAGGTGTCAAAATGCCTTCCTCAATTCAAGGAACACAGCATCAATCTGAGCGCCGATGCCTACAAAACTATAGATCTCAAGAAGGATCAGAACGAGTTGAGTCTTCTCCAAGCTGTTATGCCAAGCAACTATCTACAGGACCTCACTGTCGTCCTGGGTTATGGCAGCTGTGTTCATACAAACGACCTGTGGGGTTACAGGACGGCGATTCCAGTGGATTCCAAAGACTTCCTGATTGCAAGAGGATCACTGATTCTGGAGTTTCCCAAAGAAGTGTGATAGGACTGTTTTTATTTACATCTTATTCTCATGTGATATGGCAATATTACATGAGTATTTTCGTCAGTCGAGTGATGGAGCACAGTGTACATTGAAAATTACAGACTGTGCATTGAATATATTGTTTGATCAGCCATATTAACCACAGAAGTGTGATAGGACTGTTTTCGTTTACATCTTATTCTCATGTGATATGGCAATATTACATGAGTATTTTCGTCAGTCGAGTGATGGAGCACAGTGTACATTGAAAAGTACAGACTGTGCATTGAATATATTGTTTGATCAGCCATATTACCCACAGACGATCCGTAACCACAGTGCCGTTTGCTATGGTTGTTGTGCGGTGGCACGTAGGGCATTCGGATATTTTGTCTACGAGTGACACCCATTTAGAATTTGCTATTTATCTGCAGTCTGTGTTATTTATTATGTATTTGCAATCGTACAGAAGGTGATCTTGCTATTTTTGTGCTCTGTGCACAACTGATTTAGTTGTCATTGTGTCGAAAATTATCTTGTTATCTTAGCCTGAAAGAATGATCTGTTTTGTATATCATATTGAACAGAAAACTTGTATGTAGGCTGTTTATGTTTTCTTATTGGCAACGTTACGTAGCGCTCTGTATGAAAATCACTGGCTGTGCTGTGTGCAGTCTGTGGCTAGTTTGCATTGTTGTCTGCCATTGTAGTGTTGGGCAGCGGTAGCTGGATGTGAACAGTGCGTAGCGTTGCGCAGTTGGAGGTGAGCCGCCAGCAGTGGTCGATGTGAGGAGAGAGATGGCGGAGTTTTGAAATTTGTAATACTGGATATCATGAACTGCTATATACATTATGACTTTTGAACACTATTGAGGTAAATACATTGTTTGTTCTCTATCAAAATCTTTCATTTGCTAACTATGCCTATCAGTAGTTAGTGCCTTCCGTAGTTTGAATCTTTTATTTAGCTGGCAGTAGTGGCGCTCGCTGTATTGCAGTAGTTGGAGTAACGAAGATTTTTGTGAGGTAAGTGATTTGTGAAAGGTATAGGTTAATAATAGTCAGGGCCATTCTTTTGTAGGGATTTTTTAAAGTCAGATTGCGTTGCGCTAAAAATATTGTGTGTTAGTTTAAGCACAGTCATGTACAATTTATCATAGGGGGACGTTTCATATGTCGACCCGTAGCCGGGGATACCTCACTGGAATCTTCTGATTTTTTCTTGTAGTTTGTGTAATTAGTGTAGCTTTTGTTTATTGCTAGCGCGTAATTGTATAGAAAATCTCCTTTGTAGTTGCAGTCTTTCATTGTTGTACAGTAAAACAGTTGTGGCATGCATGTAGATTTGCACCAAGTATTTCGCAGCTGCAATTAACTAGATATTATTTTCAGTGCTATGTTAATGTGTTCTCTTATTTTTGCTCTTCAAATTGTGCTTTTCTGTGTTATCGTGTGAAATATTGTGACAATAATGGCGTGTGAAAAACGTAATACTAGGCTCCAAAGTAAATTGAGAAATGACAGTGAAGACGAAAGCAGTGTGTTAGCGCCACTGTGTAATGAATTAACTAATGTTCAAAGCAGTAATTTGGTAATTGTACATAGGGAAATGGAGCGGGCTGCAAATAATGGTGTAGGCAGTGAAACAATTAGTGAACAGGGAAGCATTATCGATCGATCGGTCGGCAACAGCTTGCCTCAGGAATCCGAAATGACAGGACACAATCTTGCAAATACTGTAGATTCAGGTTTTGCGTCCTCGCCGTTTTCTCAAATTAGTCAAGACACATTTTCTGCTTTTCAAAATGCGAATATTGTCGGTTCAAATGCATTGCCGAATAGCACTGAGGAACATGTTTCGGACACCAGTGCATTGTTATTACAATTAATGCAACAAATGGGACAAAAGCTTCAAAAGTTAGACACAATGGAACAAAATCTTCAAAAGTTAGACACAATGGAACAACACCAGAGACAAACACAGCAACAGTTAGACACAATGGAACTACACCAGAGACAAACACAGCAATAGTTGCACACAATGGAACAAAATCAGAGGCAAACACAGCAAAAGCTTCAAAAGTCAGACTCATTGGAACAAACTCTCGAACAAACAGGTGAAGATTTAACTGCTGAGTTACATAACATTGAATCGAAATGTCAAAAAGTCTCTAATGACGTAAAAACACAAATTTGTGAGCATTTCCAACCTATTTTTTCGCGGCATGAAAAAGCATTACAGAATCACGAAGCAGCCATAAAAGAACTGCAAACTATTGTTCATGAAAATCATGCGACCTTGCAAGCTAAAATTGACTCAGTTGCATCTACCGAATCGTTTAAGCAACTTGCAAAAACTCAGGAAAACTTAAAGGACACAGTAGATACTTTGAAAATTGGTTCAGAAAAACATCTGGAGGAAATTAGTTCATTATCAGAGAAAGTAGTTGAACTTTCGGATCAGCTAAATTATTTATCTACGAAGGTAGATGATAATCTGAATGACACAAAACCGGTAGTCTCTAATGACACAGAAGAGTGCGAACAAATTAGGAAATTCAAACAAAATCAGAATCAAATAAGTACGCAACACCAAAGAGAAATCCGGGAAGTACAAGATCAGCTGACACAGGTAATACAAGAATTACATATTTCAGAGGACACTCGCGCTCCAATACGGGAAGAGGGACATAGAAATACGGAAAAGCCACAAAATAATAACACAGGGCATTTCGGAAATTATGAAATAAATTGGCAAGGTGCACCGAATTTAGAAATGGAACCGTCGAAACGACATAACAATGACCGATATGCGACTCGCCGACATGATAATTTTGACTATAAGCTGTTCATTACTACACGTAGATTTAAAACATTTAAGAATTCTGGCAACGACATTCATCCACAAGCGTGGCTCCATTAATTCTCTCATTGTTTTCCTCCCAACTGGTCATTAGAGCACAGATTAGAATTTATGTGTGGCTATTTAGAGAATGAACCAGCTGTAAGAATGCGATCGGTCATTCACGATTGCCACAGTGAAGGAGAATTTTGTCATGCCTTCCTCTCAGCATATTGGTCTCAAACTACACAAGACCGAGTAAAACATAGCATCATAATGATGAAACATTTCGAACAATCTGAATTTTCCAGTCTTGTGAAATATTTTGAAGACATGTTGCACAAGAATCAGTACCTGTCAAACCCATACTGCCCCTCAGAACTCATCCGCATTTGCTTAATCAAATTGCCTGAACATTTACGACATATTATTTTGGCAGGACGTTGAAAAGACGACATTGAAGCTTTTCAGGGACTCTTACAAGAATTAGATATTGATACAGACAGTCGTGGGATGCGAAAACAGGAAAACAATCACTACAGGTCACATCCGTCACAATTCCGTGACGACAGAAACAATAACTGGACACGACAAGTCTATTCTTACAACGCAAATCGTGACCAAAACAGACACCACCCATATGACAACCACTGGCAGAGTAATAATAGTTACAGAGAAAGATCGCATTTCCGTAGTAATGACTATGACAGAGATTACCATAGAAACAGACAATATGGGAACAAAAACAATTATTATCAAGGGAGACAGAATAACTTTAGACGCAACGGTCTAGCGCGCAGTTACGATTCAGGGAGAAATTCTCTACCACTTAACCGACAAGAAAGAAACTACAGGAACTACCGACATGACGACAGACGATGTGATCGTAACGACAGACCTGAATTGCATCAGAACTGGCGGGATTTAAACAGGCAGGGCCCTCTTGGCAAGGTGAATTTGTAGAAGTTAGGTCTCCTAATCCCAGTAACGACGCGCGCCAACAAAGAAACAGACAATGACTCGGACCGCAGGCAGCCACGCGCGCCTGCTGGTTCAGGGAAAAATAACATAGACGCTAACCTTGAGAAAAATTCCAGTATTCTTTACCGACGTATACCACATGATAATTGCGTCGAAGTTGAAACACATAAATTACACAGCTATCTGACATTTTACCGAGAGATAAGCTTTTTTTACTACACCATTGGCACATCTTTACGCAATTACACAGTTGGGTAACTTCACACTTACGAAATTGTATTTTGTCTGTACTTTGTGAACTCTTCATATTTTTTTGGAACCATTGTGATACTATGAGAGCTTTGAATGATGTATTTGGTGTGGGATCATGATTTTTAAAGTACGTTTGAGATAGATGACACTTTTGAAACGAGCAGAGAACTTTTTGTTGGTTTTAAAATATTCAGAAAGCTACGACGATTTTGAGATGTGATTGATCTGTTATGATGTTATTATTATGATGACGATGTGTATTATGCTGTTGAGGTATGTTTATGATCAATAAGCTGATGCTATATGAGGAATGTGATTACGTGTTTATATGTTTATGAATAATGAATAGAAGTTAGGGACTCTGGTTTGTGAAAAAGGATGTTGGAAACCGAGAATCGTACTTTAAGAGTTATGAAATGTGTGTATATGCATGAATGTATCACTATGCTGGCGAAAATGTTTTGGACACTCTTATATTTGCAGGATTTTGTTTCTACAGAATTGAAACGCAAATTCTCGACCTGTGAAATTTTTATATGAGACTGTCACTGTAGCGGAAACTGCTGTCGTAAATATTTCGGTAAGAAAGTTCAGTGACCACCTTCACGTAATGCGTCGTGGGCACCCAGCTGCGCAACAGACGCCTGGAAAAAAGCCATTAGTGTGTGCCTTTTCATAGGCACAGGTAGAGAAGAAAAAGGGGAGGCCATTATCCTCGCTATTGACATTCCTTTGTAGAAAGCATCGCAAATACGACACACTCAAACTTGAAAACATATAATTATACTGTGGAGCTCTTAATTTATTATATTTACTAAAATGGCTAATGAAATGATGAGAAACATTTTACATTTATTGTCTTTCTAGTTGAGAGATTCTTTTGCCTTTGGAGACGCCATTTGCCTAGTGAATGATGTTTCATGCATTGCTCTATATAGGCTAAATATATTTGCTCAATTCGTTTAATATCTAGTTTCTAGCTGCCCTGCAGCGTTGGTTAAAATAAAATTTTATAAATGTCCTAATATAAATATTTTATGCCTACAGACCCAGTAAAGAATAACTTTGATGTACTTAAAAAAAAAACGAAGGAGCACAAAAACACATTTCCCTTCACAGGAATTGCATACAGAATTTTCTTTTCAAGTACTTGGTAATTTCTTTTGTATAATAAATTGTGATGCATCACCCTAGTGTTAAGATGTGATATAAGTATTAAACATGCCCATTTTTCCTGTAATACTTTTTCTGCTTGAGCTTTGTCATGTTTAGATATAAGTTATTGCATTTGCTGCGGCTGTTTGCCAGGCATAGTGCTACTAAATTTCATTTTGTAATACTCTGTTAAGCTAGTTTTACTACTGATTTATTTTTCTTGTTTGCTGCACATTGCCTTATATTAGTTGTAATATTGCAATTGCTTTGCCTATTTAAATTTTTTGTCATTGATGTTTGTGTTAATTGTTTTGTGCTGCTGCATTGCCTCATCCCTTAGTTTAACCTCTGAGCTCAGTAGATTTAAGTTAGCTTAAGGGGGGGTAGCCTATAAGAGAATGAGTTGCGATGAATTTGAAGAAATGCACTGAGAGGCTATACGAATAAAGTACAGAAAGCAGTATAGATAGGACTTTTGGGAATAATGATGAACCAAGGGAGATCTCCATGCAAAATACTGCAGTAAAACAAACCCTGTCCTTTCCTTTTGTGTTATCCCACTATGTGTTTGTGTACCCTTGTGTATTTGTTTTCTTCCTGTCTCTGTGTAGTTTCATAGAATTTTTTTTTCTTCTAATACTAAGCTACATCCACTATGACGAGGAATACTGTTATCCTCAAATATAATTGGCATTAATAATATGTTATTTACCTTGTAAATATGCTTAGACATTATTTATTCTGTTTTGTTTTAATTCTTATGTGTAAAGTTGATGTTTCAAAAGTTATTCTGATCTTTTATGTATTTACTTATCTCATAAATCCTGTAACACTGATGTATATGTTTATTTCTATTATTTTGTAAAGCCTGTATTACTACAAATGTTATCTGTATTATTATGTTTTTAATGATGTATTTTGTACCTTTGTTAGTGTATTCTTACGTTATAGCATTGTAATTGACACCAGTTCATCAAATTAAGTAACTTGTAAGTTACATTTCACTGCACACGTTTCTGTTGGTCAGAGTATATGGACAATATGTGAGAAGTAGGGACTGTTAGTGTTTGCACATGTGTTAATAATTCAGCAAGGGACTGGATAACAGCATTGCTGGTTCTAAGGACATTTTCAAAAACTTCGTGAGTGCACAAGTGGTGGTTTATGGACTTGCTATATTATCCCCAAGACTCTACAATGGTGATTGTACACCCGCACAGTCACAACAGATGGCTACTGGCCATCTCTACAAGTACTACAGTGGGTCTGCATCTCTGATGGCCCACCAATATCATCATTTCTACAAGGACTGCAGTTGGTCTGCATTTCTGGTGGCCCACCAATACCATAATCTCTACCGGCACTACAGTGGGTCTGCTCTGTGATGACCTACCTACCAATCTTCTTCAAAACGTCGAATGACTCTGCTGTGGGTTTGCTCTGTTGTGGCCCATTACCTGTCTACATGTCAACAGTCAGCACTGTCTTTTCGTTGGTAGGACCACACTACTTCTTCAAGATTGCATGGAAATCCACTACTTCTGTGTGCATTTTCTTTTACTGCTCAGACTTTGAGAAAAACACTGCTGTTTTACTGTGATGAACGATCAGGACTGTCTTTATGGACTGTGAGAGAATTTTAGCTTTTGACCAACATTGTATTAATAAGTGTGTGCATTTGATATCTTTGTTATTGTAATTATGAAAAATTTTATCAAATCATTATTGGCTACTGCCCAAAACAATTTGTAAAATTTTTTGTGGGGAGCATGGGGGCTATGTATGTAGGCTGTTTATGTTTGCTTATTGGCAACGTTACGTAGCGCTCTGTATGAAAATCACTGGCTGTGCTGTGTGCAGTCTGTGGCTAGTTTGCATTGTTGTCTGCCATTGTAGTGTTGGTCAGCGGCAGCTGGATATGAACAGTGCGTAGCGTTGCGCAGTTGGAGGTGAGCCGCCAGCAGTGGTGGATGTGAGGAGAGAGATGGCGGAGTTTTGAAATTTGTAATACTGGATATCATGAACTGCTATTTACATTATGACTTTTGAACACTATTGAGGTAAATACATTGTTTGTTCTCTATCAAAATCTTTCATTTGCTAACTATGCCTATCAGTAGTTAGTGCCTTCCGTAGTTTGAATCTTTTATTTAGCTGGCAGTAGTGGCGCTCGCTGTATTGCAGTAGTTGGAGTAACGAAGATTTTTGTGAGGTAAGTGATTTGTGAAAGGTATAGGTTAATGTTAGTCAGGGCTATTCTTTTGTAGGGATTTTTTAAAGTCAGATTGCGTTGCGCTAAAAATATTGTGTGTCAGTTTAAGCACAGTCGTGTACAATTTATCATAAGGGGACGTTTCAAACTGTAATGAGAAATTTGCGCAGATGGTTGTCTAATTGATTATAGTAGCTCAGCTTCAGTGACTAGTTGGCGGTCGCAGTGGACGTAGATCTATATTTAGTTTACCGCTAATGTAAGTAGCCTAAATGAAATCGGAGAGAAGTCTTGTAGTTTGTTGTCCTGAAGTTAATTGCAGGGGCTGTAACTATTACTGCAAATAATAATTCGCCGGATTCGATATGCTGAGGCAAACTCGATTTGAATTTTGTTTTTCTTGTTGAGCCCTGCCTTCAAGAACTGTACGGGGCTGTAAATTAAATTTTATTTGCTTAACATTGCTGTGTGTCAAGAAGAAAATTGTATGTTTAATAAAATCTTAGTGAAACTGAACGTACCCCAGCATTGCCCGCAGCCCGAAACTCACTTCACCCAAATCCTACACAACAACTCATTTAAAAGTCTACAGTAGGCATTTATTCATTAATGTCAAATGGTGATAATGATTATGATTAATGATTGCGTTTCGTTGTTCATTTTGGTATGTCAAAACACACTGCCTGACAATGAAAGTGAAGCACCGAGAATGATGGCAGAGTGTCAATACTACTTCATACATCAACAATTAGTGTCAGGTATAATGACCACTAAGTTTCATTTACGTTTCTCGTTGTTAGTTCTGTTACGATCTCTGGTGGGGTATATAAGGGGGACCAAAAATGTTGAGTGATCACTTTGAAGAACACGGAGATACCGCGTACTCGTGTGAGTCAGCTTTATCAGTAGCTGACAGAGTTTGGATGGGGCCGCACTGTGCGTCTCCATTTGACCAGTTGGACGAATCGTGAAACATCCAGACGTACTAGACAACTGGATGTGACAGTGGCTGTTGCTGGATTCCATGGGCACGTGAAGGTAGACACACACGTCGCCAAAACACGTGTGGGACCGATTCGGGCATCAGCTTCGTATCCAGGATTTCAAAGACCACTTACAAGAGTTGTGGGCCAGTTTACGTCAGGATAGGATACAATGAGCTAGTGCTCGACAAAAATACTGGAAGATGGCGCAGGTCGTAAGACGAGTAGCTTTTCTTATTGGAGATGGGCGTCACATTGATGTAGATAGTATGTGCATGGCAGCACGAAACGTCCATACCTGACAAAAATATTATGATGACATATATTCTGTCTGCTCCTGGAAATTTTGTATCTTAGCAGTCGGGTATCGGCCCTATCCATGGGTCCCATATGCTTGTTGTAATCCGTAATATCACGTGGCTTTTACGTTGTATCATTCTGTGAATTTAGATCTACGTAGAAACGCTTCATCGTGGAAAGTTCTGACAGTTGTCCTTCCATTTCAACAACATCTTCTTGTTTCCGTAAAAGGTGTAAGAAGTCCATGATTAAGGAATTTGTTGCTAGCGCACTCGAGCAGATGTAATTTCGATGGACTGCTCACGCGCTGCCTGCGATATGTAAGCTATAAGAGAATCTCAGACCAGAGACCAGTGTTGTATGCGGTAGGAACTCTGTAGTAGTAGCGAGCAGTCACGTGTGTGGAGTGGCTGGGCCGGTCGTGGAGCGATTTTGGCGGTGCGGCCGGAGTGGCCGAACGGTTAAAGGCGCTACAGTCTGGAACCGCACGACCGCTACGGTCGCAGGTTCGAATCCTGCCTCGGGCATGGATGTGTGTGATGTCCTTAGGTTAGTTAGGTTTAAGTCGTTCTAAGTTCTAGGGGACTTATGACCTCAGCAGTTGAGTCCCATAGTGCTCAGAGCCATTTGAACAATTTTTTGACAGCGGTGTCTGAGCGTTGTAGTATAAGGTAAAAAGCAGCCTCGCGCATATGTAGTATTGTTATATCAAGTCCCATGTAAATGTTTTTAAAAAATCTCTTAATAATAATCTTTCTGATAAAAACTAACCTTCGACAATCATTCAACTCAATTTAAAGATTTTACTAATTTCTCCAATCCTTGGTCATCCTGATTATTGTAAAGAAAAATCAGTTCTTTCATTTTATACATGACAAATCTATCAGCCAGTATTCCACTGAGCTGTGCCAGAAAAATTTCTTATAGGAGCAGATATATACGCGTTATCCGGCGACCTTATTGAGGTAAGAATTTTCTATGTATTCAGAATGATCTTTCAGGGCCATGACGCAGCACTGCTGACGTCCAAAATTTACCAGTTCAAATTCACAGTCAATTATTGAAAGGTTATCTATGAGTCACATTTTTTTTTATTAGGAGATTAGTCACATTTTATTGTTCGAAGATAACAGAATTTATCTGAGGGAGGTTACGCTGAATGTGAATGAAATAAATAATTATTTTGTTTTTTACTGTTGAAAGGTTACGGAATCTATTTTGTGGGGAGGTTACACTTGTCGACAACCGGCCAGGATCGTATTTTCTTTGTGAATTTCTGAGTAGCAGTCAGATGTCTATCTGCTCTTATTTACCTAATATTAAATGTAGTTTACATCTGGCGCAACGCATTTACTAACTTATCACTCTTTCTTTTACAGATCATCGGCAATTTATTGCTCTTTATTGTTATTGTATTTGTTCCATTTTTGCTTTGTCCTTGTTTGATTTTGTGCTTAGCTTTGATTTGTGAAAATGCCGCGAAAAACTGCTAACAGTACATCACGATGTGCAATGAGTGAAAAAGCCGACTCGAATAATTTGACCAGTAATACTAGCGACACTCTATGTAATAGCGATAATCCTCTAATTACTGATAAACAGTGCGTGCCGATCACTAGTAATGATTTTGATCCTAATGATGAACAAACAAATTCAATTATGTCCACAGTAAATGTAACAATTGATGACGCGGCATGTTCCGTTACAATGAATGCTGTCCAGTTTGACACGCCTGATTTGCAAAATTTACGTAGCGAACAGATAATTGTTTCTAACGAAGATAACCAATATACACAAAACACGTCAGATTTATTTGATTCCGATGTAGTGGCCAACAATGCACATCCGATTAGGGAACCTTTTCGTGAATCAGAAAATGACCAAATGGTTATTCAAAACGTGTCACATGCAGATACACCATCACACATCATAGAAAAAAGAGTCGCTACTTTTGGCATGGATCAAGTTATGGCAGTATTGCTACAACTTGATGAAAAACTCAGACAGTCGAATGAAAAACAAGACAACAATTACAAACAACTTAATGAAAATCTAAACAACAATTCCAAACAGTCGAATGAAAAACAAGACACAACCTCAAACAACCTAATGAAAATCTTAAACAGTTGAATGAAAAACACGACAACCTAAATGAACAGAACAAACAACTTAGTGAACAGATTACAGCCGTTGCCGTGCAATGTCACGATACTAAAGAACAATTACGTGAGGAAATTAAGGCTTGTGCTAGGAACAGTAGTGAAGAAATTAGATCTGTTGCACAAGAATTAAGTAATACACATGCAGCAACAACTAAATTACTTAGAGATGAAATTAGTGCAGTCGCTAAACAATGTTCTGAAAACGTAACACAGTTACGCGACGAGTTTAAATTAATGTCATCAGAACTTTCACGCACACTGGATGCGAAAGTAGATTCGAAATTTGAACAACAAAATAGCCAAATTGACGAACGTTTTAATCACCACCTACAAAACAGTGAAACGCGTTACCGAAAATTTATACAGGAACAGAACAAAGTAAAGAAACAAGTCATGGAAACAATTACTGCAGAGAGACAGGAAGATAAGCGTAAATTGTTTACGAAAGCAAAATCTTACGTAGACAACAACATTGCTGCAGTATCAGACGAAATCAATACTATCAAACAATTGAACACCGAATTGCATGATGAAATCTCTGATCTTAAAACAAAAACAGACACACACACAGTAGACTTTGAGACAGTGACCGACAGACTTGAATAATTAGAATTAATACAGGATCCCGATGCCATCAAAGCAGACGTTAAGAAATTAAACAAAACCACACGTAAAATCCAAAAACAAATTGATGCTTGTGACACTAAAAATGACGATCAGGTTAAAGCATTGGCTGAAAAATTTGATGAATTGGCCAGTCGTATTGACGTTATCAAAATTAACAATGATACCAAATCAGACGATACGTCACCAATTTCATTCAATCAAACACCCGAATTCCAAAATTTACAGCAGACAATCAGTGAGTTAAGTTCGTCTAATAATACATTGCGTAGAAAAGTGTCGTCTTTACAGCAATAAGTGACAGAAATGAAAAATGTTTCAGCCTCTAACACGTCACAGCATATGCCACAATGTGAACATTTGTCACATTCACACAGCCAGTGTAATTTAGGTACTTTACAGAGTGTACGTGACTTAGATTTCGAACAGTCACAGATAAACAGATTATCATACAACTCTGAACCTGCTCAGACATAGAGAGACGATAATTTTGATTATAAGCACTTTCTATCTGTGAGAAAATGTAAGATATTTAAGAATGACAGAACACAGATCCACCCCTTGGATTTGATACAGCAATTTAGCTTTGCTTTTCCACCAACTTGTCCTGTAACACACAAACTTGAATTTATTTGCCGTTTTTTGGAAGGCGAACCGGCAACTCTTATGAGACCGATCGCGAGACAATGTTATTCGGTAGAAGAATTTCAGAATGCTTTTCTGTCAGCTTATTGGTCGAAGACGACACAGCGCGGTATCAATGATCAATTAATTAGCTTACTGAATTATGAGAACTCAAATTTTCCCACTGTCACGCAATTTTTTGAACACATGGTCCAACAAAACCAATACTTTAGTGAGCCGTACAGTGAATCAGCACTTATCCAATTATGTATTTCCAAATTACCACGATCGTTAAGAGTATCACTTTTAACAGGACAGCAGAAAGAAAATATTTCGGCATTTAGAGATCTGCTACAGCTTTTGGAAGTTCAGCAATCAGACTATTCTTTCATAAACAAAAATTTTTCACATCATAACCAAGGCCAACAAGCATACAGTAATTACGACCAGCCATGCTATTTTAATAGCAAAGGTGATAGTTGATCTAGGAATGACAACCACCAGAATTTTAATAACAGACAAAATTGTAATTATCACTACCGTCAAAATTATCAGCAACAGCAAACGCATTTTGGTAACAATAGAGGCTTCTCCCCACAACAGCAACAAAACCAGCCGGTTAGCATACCTAACCTACAATGTGGTTTGCAAGGTCAACCATGCTTTAATGTTTCGCCGCCTGCACGTATAGCGTCGGCCACACCAAAAAGTAACGCACAGCAGCAAGGAAATCACTACGTACAGAAGACACATAATTTCAACTCGTATCACAACGCGCCGTATAGCAATGATTATTATGACAGATATAAAAGTAATGAGCACAGTTTTCAGCGTAACAGTCGGCCTTACCAGCAGCAGAATCATCCGCAACAACAGATCATGAATGAACCAGACAGTCGGTATCATCCCGAACCTAATACGTCAGGAAGAAATAACAGAACAGTACAAATAGTTGAAATGCCACACCATCCGCCCGCAAATAACAGCACGTCAGATAGAATTTGACTAGATACAGTACAGACTGAACCTTCCTGCAACGTAAGCAATACTTTTGATACACAGACTCTTGTTCACGAAAATGTTATTACTTTTGACGACATCCGAGACACACTTTTACGTGAAAAACCAGTTATACAAAAAACCGTTTCCGACCCTGTAATTGAAGTAAAGATTGGATCATACACATTTTCAGCAGTAATCGATTCTGGATCACCTATGTCAGTTATAAATGAAGAAACCTTCAACGAATGTAACAAAGAGAGTATTTATCCTACGTTACCATTAAGCAAAACTAAAGTAAAAGGAGCAGTATCTAGTAAAGGAGTGGATGTAAAATTACAGACACACTTATCATTTTGTATTGCAGGTTATACGTTCCACTCTAATTTTTGGATTGTTCCCTTATTGACAACAGACGTTATTTTAGGCACGAGTTTTTTGGTACAACACGATGCAGTTATTGACTTTCAAAATTCCTATTTAATGTAAAAGGATGAAAATGTACAATTGGCATTAGAATTTCAGCACGCTTTATCTGCAGAAGAACAAGTAATTAATCGGACAGAGGTCATTTCGACATCGCGTAATATAGACTGTCATTCCACATTGTTCACAGATACGTACATACACAAATTCACCAGACAAAGCCGACTATGACGTTATGCAAATGATTTCTGATGAAGTGAAACAAAGCAGTGGAAATACAGACGACGAACTACGCAATATTCTTTTACAGCAAGCTCCAGTTTTTGACAACGTTCCTGGTACTATGTCCGGTTTTATGTATGAATTTCAAGTTAAACAGCACGACACATTTAAAGGTAAACATTATCAATTAGAAGCTATGCTAGACCAAGGAATTATTGAACCGGCAGTTAGTCCGTACATAAACCCGCTCCATATTGTTAAGAAAAAGGATGGTTCACTTCGACTCGTGCTTGATTCGCGTCATGTCAACGACATTATTATTAATGAAACAGATCGCCCACATACACTAGAAGAACTTTTACAGAAATTTCATGGTACTGCTATTTATTCCACATTAGATTTGAAATCGGGAGTTTGGCAAATCCAGCTCCATCCGAACTGCAGAAAGTACAAAGCTTTTCTCTGTTTTGGTGATTGTTATCAATTTTGTAAATTACCGTTCTGTCTAACAATTTCTTCAGCTGCATTTATTCGCGGTTTGAATACTATACATCCGACAGAACTTAAAGACCGAATCACAACGTATGTAGACGACATTCTTGTTGCAGAAGCTAACTGGTCTGAACCAAATCTGATTCTGGAACAACTGTTGCAAACTTTTCGTGCACAAGGACTCACAGTTAATCTTAGTAAATCACACTTTGCCAACCTTCTATAAAATTTCTTGGACATGTAATTTCAGCAGAAGGCATTGCGCCTGACCAGGAAAAACTTCAAGCTTTACGTGACATTACTGTACCTACGACGAAGAAACAACTACGCAGCTTTTTGGGTTTAATTAACTTTTTCCGTAAATTTATTCATTACTCTGCTTTAGACACCCCTAGATTGTGCCAGTTGACGGGGAAAAACGCTATTTGGTCGTGGAATAGCCAAGCACAGTCTGAATTTGTCGATCTAAAACAAGCTTTGTTGAACGCACCACTTTTATCACACCCAGATCCTACCAGAAACTTTTCCATTGCCACCGACAGTTCTAACACAGCTTTAGGCGTACACATTTTTCAGGAAATTGAAGAAGACGGTAATACAGTAATTAAAAACATCGCCTTTGCAAGTCGCATACTGTCACCTGCTGAACGCAATCATTCTGTTACAGAGCTCGAAACAATATGTGTTGTATGGGCATTTACCAGATTTAGGCATTTTCTTTATGGAAGACACGATACCGTTTATACAGATCATAGAGCTATACAGTTTTTCCTTTCCGCTAAATTTACACATGACAGATTAATCAGATGGAAACTTTTACAGGAATTTAATTTTACTATTGTTCACATTCCCGGTACACAAAATGTTGTAGCAGACGCACTATCATGTTCTCTCAGCAACAATCAGCAAGACATCGCAACCAACTTCTGCCAAGTAAATTTTAGCGTCATGTATATTCAACAAGTTGCATTTGAAAATTTCATCTCGTCGTCATTACGAGACATAGCACAGGAGCAATGCAAATACAACGTTTGGAAAGAAATTAAACACCTTTGGCAAGATAAGAATAACGTTACCATTAGAAACTATTACACTGTACGCAATAACAATCTGTTTCGCCGCTCTCACCCTGACAGCAACAACTGGTTATTATGCATTCCTGACGAACTTGTTAACAAATTAATTTGGTACACTCATTTAAGTTGCGCACATTATGGAGCCAGAAAATGTTTTCTTATACTGAGCCAGAACTGTTATTTTGCCAACATGGAGAAACGTATTCCATGAGTTTTAGCGTCATGTAAAATCTGCCAGAAAGCTAAATCAGACACGACTTCACATATTCCTCCGTTGCATCCCATTGTACCTGTTTAATTGTGACACATGGCCGCTGTAGACATTTTTGGCCGATTCCATGAACTAATAGAGGTTTTTGCTACATCTTTGTCGCTGTTGAACTCACTTTGAAATTTATTACCTTCACTCCGTTGCGCAAAGCTACTGCTAAATCTATTTCGAATGCATTTGTAAAACATTTTTTATTTCATGTAGGGCATGTATTGAAAGTAATTTCCGACAATGGACCACAATTTCGATCTACGATATGGACACGTATGTTACGAGCTAGAAACGTTTCTCCGATCTATATATCCAAGTATCACGCTTCTTCGGACCCTTGTGAACGACTGATGAAAGAAATTAGTAAACTATGTAGAATATACTGCCATAAAAAACATATTGATTGTGATACACACATACTCTCATTCCAGGATGTAATTAACTCCATACCAAATGAATCTACTATGCTGTCTCCGACTGTTATATTGAAAAATGTTGAACCACCTAATGCAATTAAACAATTAATGTCCTTTCCTACATCTCGTCGACTACGCCACCATGAAATAATTGACATTGCGGTGAACAACATCAAACGTGACGCAGAGCGCCGGAGGAGACAGCAAAAACAGGTTTGTACACGCCGTGACTTTCACATTGGACAGAAGATATTAGTACCCACGCATTATTTATCCAACAGAGGAAAGAGTAGATGCAGTAAATTTGAGCTTCTATACGCAGGTCCATATAGAATACGAAGCATTCCTCACCCTAATGTAGTGCACGTCGAAACTTTGAGAACCAGAAAAAGCAAGGGCAATCACCATGTCTCCAATATTAAACCCTTTATTGAATGAACATACTTTATGATTTATCACACTGTAATGCCATTTCCAGATATTTATATGACCACTTACTGATGATGATTATATTTTTTCTTGGTAAGTGCCCGGCAAGGTAAGGTTAGCAGGTCGCTTTTCTTGTCGTTAGACATCAGACTGTGGACATTTTCGATTTTTCGTGTATGTATGATTGTTTTCCTGTTTTGTCTGTATGTACTACGAAATCTTTAAGACATAACAAACACCAGATGACTTTGACATTTTTCCTTATATCTCAATATCTTGACTATTCTACATTTTTTGCTACTGCATTATGAGACTGTGTGTACATTTTTTGCACCTGAACACTCTCTATGTTTTTGACATAATACGTTTCCTGATATGCTATGCTGTATGCTTAGTTGTATCACTAGAAACAAGTTTTTATCTAATGGGTATATGATTTAAATGCAAGATATTATTCCATATTCATCATTTTCAGAAAGCAATGACGTGTAAAAGAAGTAAATTAAACAAACCACAGTGGTTTACTATGAAATGGGAATTTAACCTTCGGAATGAACGAAAGAAAATGCAATAACTTGTCATGATGAGTAAATGGATCAGAATTAACAAGCATTAACAAGAATATACTATACACATCGTATGATAGCAGTCTTGACTAATTATTTTTCTTTCAGAGTACGAGGCGATTATTGCAGGCTGTCAGACAGAACTACACATGTTAATTTTAGTGATAAAATATGCTAGAAGTATGAAACTCTATAATATGTGAAGTAATGAATGACAATGAATAGTTGTATGAAGTAAATGGTTATATGAGTATGGATAATGAAGTGTCTATTTTTTGCAGATGATAATAAATGATGATGATAATGATGAAGTTTATATATTTTCTATTAGTTAAGAAATGCTATGTAGTTATATAAGTATTTGTTGCAGTTCCTTTTGACAGTATGTCTTATGTCACATAGTATAAGGACTGAATGTTTTGGGAAAGACAGCTAGAGTACATACCTCTTTAGTACACGTTTCATTGCCTGTTAATTTGAAGTTTACTACTTTTCAGCATAATATACATTTTTTCAGATCAATAATCCATTTTGTATTTTTTCCAGGAGAAGCTTCTCATCATACTAATATGCTATAAGCACTTAATTATTAAATCTGTTCTAGTACTTGCATTTTTATACCCAGTTGTGTGTGTCATTCATGAATGTGATCACATATACTCTTCTTGTTTCATAACCTTGCTACAGCTGACTCATGATGAATGACGTTATTAATCCTTATCTCCAGCAATAAGACAAAAGCAAATATCTTCATGCACCAGTAATTAATTATCGATCCAAACGCAATGCATTGCTAGCAAAAAAAATTTTTTTATTACCAGTCCCAACTGTTACCAGTATACAACTAAATAATGCTGCCAGTTTGAGATATAATTCTAGTCCTAAATATAATACAAATTTGGCTGTTGTATTGAATCCATTATCTCTACATATTATTGGGCTACAGACCTTGAGTAATAGTTACAGTGTGTTACATTTTAAATATGTCTGATGTCACTTGAATGATGAGATCTGAGTAATACTGAATGATGTTTTGTAATAGTGCATAAATGCTATGCCAATGATTACTGTAATGAGATGTACTATGAATGACGTTTTGTAACACTGCATAAATGCTATACCAATGATTACTGTTGTAAGATGACTTATGCATAGATGCAATGTCAATGATTACTGTAATGAGATGACATGATGTGAATAATTACTGTAACGAGATGACTTATGATGCCAATGATTACTGTAATATGATGACTTGTGCATAAATGCTATGCCAATAATTAACTCTTGTTTTGAATGATGACTTCTGAATAATGCATAAAAAATGCTTTGTAAGTGGACAATGAATGCCACTGATTACTGTAATGAGATGACTTATTCATAAATGCTATGCCATTAATTATTGTAATTAGATGATGTATGAATAATGTTCTGTAATAATTACTGTAATTAGATGAGTTATGCATAAATGCACTGCAATGATTACTGTAAAATTTAATAAGATGACTTATGATGCCAATGGTTACTGTAATATGATGAATTATGCATAAATGCTATGCCAATAATTCCTGTAAATAATTTTTGTTATACTCTATAAATTCTATGCAAATAATTAGTATAATTAGATGACTTATGCATAAATGCTACGCCAATAATTAACTCTTGTTTTGAATGATGACTTCTGAATAATGCATACAAATGCTTTGTAACTGGCCAAAGAGTGCCAATAATTACTGTAATGCGATGACTTATGATGCCAATGATTACTGTAATATGATGACTTATGCATAAATGCTATGCCAATAATTTCTGTAAATAATATTTTGTTATACTCTATAAATGCTATGCAAATAATTACTGCAATTAGATGACTTATGCATAAATGCTATGCCAATGATTACTGTAATGAGATGACTTATGAATAATGTTCTGTAATACTCCATATATATACTACTTAAATGCTGTGTAAATAGCCAGTGAATGCCAATAATTATTCAGATTGGTTGATACACTAGTGTAATTCTGAATGATGACTATCATAAGACTTAATGTGTCCTTCACATTCTGACCTAATTACCACCAATTATTGCTATATCCATATGTCCTGCCCATCCTCATCATCATGGAACACTATATGTGGTTTTTGCACTAATTCTACGTTGATGTAAGAGTATGGATCCTACAAGAATGTGGTGCTGACATATCAAGCTGTCCACCACCTTGAACGATGGAGGTGTTATTATGGTCCTACTGTTTGGTGTACCTAATGTACTACCAAAATGACAACATTGAATATTAATACAACATTTCAGTGTCTTGGCTACACTGATAAATACTTCAGGGAAGAGAACTTCAGAGTGGCTCACTTGGTGTTGTGCTTCTGTAGAAAGATACGGACTTTCAGTGCAGCTACGTGCAACCTACTGTGCTACAACCATGATGCTATCCTTCCCATTCCTTTCCTAGTTCTTGAAAAATAGTAAAGACTTATACAGTGCGTTTTAATTCTTGTAAAATGATAAAGACTTTTACAGTGCATGTGCACTTCATTTCGTTTCTTAATGTATACAATTCATGTAAAAATGCTAAAGACTTTTACAGTATGTGTGCATTTTATTTCATTTGTTAATGTATTCAGTTCTTGTAAAAAATGCTAAAGACTTATACAGTGCGCGTGCACTTCATTTCATTTGTTAATATGATCAGTTGTCCTAAATATGCTAGAGACTTTTAGAGTGCGTGTGCACTTTATTTCACTCCGTGACATGTTATGTAAAATGCTAAAGGCTTTTACAGTGCGTGTGCACTATGTCATTTGTTAATATATTTTGTATTCTTTGAGTATACATTTTGTCATTTCTTAATATGTTCTGAACTCAGTGCGTGTGCACTCTATTTCATTTTTTAATATGTTCTGCACTTATCAATAATGTATATACTCTGTGACTGTAGACTTAGTTAATTAAATAGATTATAGAAAAATTTGTTGCTCATGGCAAGTCCAATTGACTCACCGCCGCTGCCAAATTTTTGCCCCCCAAGTGGAGGGTTATGTAAGAGGTCCATGATTAGGGAATTTGTTGCTAGCGCACTCGACCAGATGTAATTTCGATGGACTGCTCACGCGCTGCCTGCGATATGTAGGCTATAAGAGAATCTCAGACCAGAGAGCAGTATAGTATGCGGTAGGAACTCTGTAGTAGTAGCGAGCAGTCGCGTGTGTGGAGTTGGCTGGGCCAGTCGTGGGAGCGATGGCGGTGCCTGAGCGTTGTAGTATAAGGTAAAAAGCAGACTCGCGCATATGTAGTATTGTTATATCAAGTCCCATGTAAATGTTTTTAAAAAATCTCTTAATAATAATCTTTCTTAAAAAAATTATCTTTCGACGATCATTCAACTCAATTTAAAGATTTTACTAATTTCTCCAATCCTTGGTCATCCTGATTATTGTAAAGAAAAATCAGTTCTTTCATTTTATACATGACAAATCTATCAGCCAGCATTCCACTGAGCTGTGCCAGAAGAATTTCTTATAGGAGCAGATATATACGCGTTATCCGGCGACCTTATTGAGGCAAGAATTTTCTATGTATTCAGAATGATCTTTCAGGGCCATGATGCAGCACTGCTGACGTCCAAAATTTACCAGTTCAAATTCACAGTCAATTATTGAAAGGTTATCTATGAGTCTCATTTTTTTATTAGGAGATTAGTCAGATTTTATTGTTCCAAGATTACAGAATTTATCTGAGGGAGGTTACGCTGAATGTGAATGAAATAAATAATTATATTGTTTTTTACTGTTGGAAGGTTACGGAATTTATTTTGTGGGGAGGTTACAAAGGTTACGTAATTCTCCTTCTTCAGTGTTTCATTTGTCATCGAGTCACGGACCTCCTTCATGTTTATCGCACTTTGCTAACGTCTCTGTTCTTCCTCGTAGGTTTGCGAACCAAATCCTGACTAAGGCACCAGTTGTCGAAGTAAATTGAGTAACCCTTTCCCAAAAAATTATGAAACTCCTAATTATTACTGGATAAACAATGAATAACGCTTCAATTGGCCGATAATGTATTACTTTCACTGATAAAGGGTACTACCTAAGGGAGGAAGCATTAACTAATAAAACTGTAACACCAACCGCTGTCGTTCAACTCGTAGTTTTGATTAGCTAGAAGCGACAGAAGGCTCCGAACGAATATATTCGTCGAATTCACAAAGAACGAGCTGGTCGTGTTTGGATGCACCAGGCATCCACACGTAAAGGATTAACAGCATTCCTCTTACCACTAAGACTGATTTACCGTTCAGTAGGAACAAACAGAGTAGTTTTCACCACCACAATGTTCCCCTAATAGTACTCACTTATATCCCCCTCAGACAACATAAACGGTGATGAGAATTATTCTGAAAAGAGAAGAAGTCATATGTGAAAAAATTCATGTTGCTGCTGATAGAATTATAAATGGGCGTGTCTAAGCGGTATCTTGGACGTGCTCTGGCACTTGGAACAGTTGTTTCTATCTTAGATATCCGCTGAGATAATCGAACGAGATTTTGCAACTAAGGCCACTAAGGCCACACATCCGCAGTCTTTTTCGACCTTATACTTACCTCCCGTATCTTGAAAACCTCGCCTAAGCCTCTGAACGGTGGAAGCAGGTTCAAAATTGCTGTCGAAGATACTCTGAGCGTCGAGGATTCTAAGTTCAAGACAAGACCACATCAAGAGAACAGGCAGTTCTCATTCCTTTTATACAGGTCAGATCACTGTTTGGGAGGAAATTTTAATACACCACCCTGTGAAAGTAGTTCTGTTCTGTTCCGTTTTGATACTTTCATGCTTATATTTAACTTTTCTAAAAATTACTGCAAATTCTTCGATGTCACACGTTTTTGCCTTGCATGGAGATTGTCCAGTACCCGTGCATCTATCATGTTTCATTCATCATGAAATAAAGAAAACCATACAATCATATCCAGCATGCTCACCGTCCTTGATACAGCAGGATTCCTTGCGATGCGGTGTTACAAGAGATTCCAGGTTAATTCGACATCTGCTTCTACAAATTGTCACCAAATGTTTTGTAATGTTAATAATAATGAGCATCGTAAGGTGACGTTGATGGACGTCTATTACAGTAATACGTCATTTGACAGGGGTTAATGGTAGCTGACAGATATTCAGTTTGACACCACCAGTATCGAACTATGTGTACCTAGCGTGACGGTTGACCAGCACTTTACTCGCGAGAAGCGGTGCTGTTAAAAATCGCAGTTACAATGTTCGCCGGATCGGAAGAGAGAGTAAACTTGGCCTGCTAGATCATCGTACCTTACACCACCGATCTTCTGTCCCAGCCGTCTCTTCAGAGAGAAAGTGTGCCACCAAATGCCAGCAACTCATGAAAATCTCTTTGAAACTTACTAGAAGCGCTTCGAGCGGCAATGGCGAGGAAAGTCTTTTGCGATATTTTCAGTTCTTTATTCAACTTTCATTCAAAAAGCGTGATCTTATGGTCACCTAACTGGCTTCATAAGCGTCTCCTGTTCTCGAAATGTTCTTAGATTAGATTAGATTAGATTTACTTCCATTCCAATTGATCCGTAGTGAGGAGGTCCTCCAGGATGTGGAACATGTCAGAAAAACAACAATACATGACAAATATTTACAACTAAAACAAATAAGCTAATGTACCATTCCACAGGTCCCAAGCGGAATGATCGTCATTATTTAATGAACAATAAGAGTCATTTTAGAAATACTAATGCACTGAATTTAAAATAAAAAAGTTTTTTATTTATTTATAAGGTAATAAACATGTGTGTATCGAACTATGTGTACCTAGCGTGACGGTTGACCAGCACTTTACTCGCGAGAAGCGGTGCTGTTAAAAATCGCAGTTACAATGTTCGCCGGATCGGAAGAGAGAGTAAACTGTCCTGCTAGATCATCGTATCTTACACCACCGATCTTCTGTCCCAGCCGTCTCTTCAGAGAGAAAGTGTGCCACCAAATGCCAGCAACTCATGAAAATCTCTTTGAAACTTACTAGAAGCGCTTCGAGCGGCAATGGCGAGGAAAGTCTTTTGCGATATTTTCAGTTCTTTATTCAACTTTCATTCAAAAAGCGTGATCTTATGGTCACCTAACTGGCTTCATAAGCGTCTTCTGTTCTCGAAATGTTCTTAGATTAGATTAGATTAGATTTACTTTCATTCCAATTGATCCGTAGTGAGGAGGTCCTCCAGGATGTGGAACATGTCAGAAAAACAACAATACATGACAAATATTAACAACTAAAACAAATAAGCTAATGTACCATTCCACAGGTCCCAAATGGAATGATCGTCATTTTTTAATGAACTCTAAGAGTCATTTTAGAAATACTAATGCACTGAATTTAAAATAAAATTTTATTTATTTATTTATAAGGTAATAAACATGTAATACAACTACTGTAATACTTATTTACAATGAACACATTACTGCACTGAAATGGTGCAGAAGTTAGATTATACTTACACACACACACACACACACACACACACACACACACACACACACAGACACAGACACACAAATTTTCAGTGAACACATTACTGCACTGAAATTGTGCAGAAGTTATGTTGTACTTATATACAAATCAGTTGGTTTTACTAAGAAATTCATCAATGGAGTAGAAGGAGTTGGCCACCAATAAATCCTTTAGGCTTCTCTTAAACTGAATTTCATTGGTTGTTAAGCTTTTTTTGGCTGCTGGCAAGTTATTGAAAATGTGTGTTCCTGAATAATGCACACCTTTTTGTACAAGACTAAGTGACTTTAAATCCTTGTGAAGATTATTCTTATTTCTAGTATTGATTCCATGAACTGAGCTGTTGGTTTGAAAAAGTGATGTATTTTTAATGACAAATTTAATTAAGGAATAAATATATTGGGGAGCTGTAGTTAGTATCCCTAGTTCCCTAAACAGGCTTCTGCAGGATGTTCTTGATTTCACTCCACATATAATTCTTACTGCACGTTTTTGTGCCCGGAAAACTTTAGCTTGGCTTGATGAATTACCCCAAAAAATAATCCCATATGACATTATGGAATGAAAGTAAGCATAGTATGCCAGCTTTTTCATTTTTATATCCCCTATGTCTGACAAAATTCGCATTGAAAACAGAGATTTGTTAAGACGCTTCAGCAGTTCTGTGGTGTGCTCCTCCCAGTTGAATTTATTATCAAGCTGTAATCCCAAGAATTTAACACTGTCCACTTCTTCTATCTTCCTGTCATCGTATGTTAAACATATACTCTTGGGACACCCCTTACAAGTTCCGAACTGCATGTAGTGTGTTTTTTCAAAGTTTAGTGACAAAGAATTGGCTAGGAACCAGTGATTAATGTCCACAAATATTTTATTGGCTGATCTTTCTAAGACTACACTTGATTTGCTATTTATTGCAATGTTTGTATCATCAGCAAACAAAACAAACTTGGCATCTGGTAATGTTACTGATGAAAGGTCATTGATATACACAAGGAAAAGTAAGGGGCCCAAAATGGAACCTTGTGGGACCCCACATGTAATTAGTTCCCAGATGGATGATGCCTGATAGCTTGATACATGTCTCTTTCCTAATAACACCCTTTGTTTCCTGCCAGAGATATAAGATTTGAACCATTTTGCAGCATTTCCTGTTACACTATAATATTCTAGTTTACTTAAAAGGATATTGTGATTTACACAGTCAAATGCCTTTGACAGATCACAAAATATACCAGTTGCCTGCAATTTTTTGTCTAATGAATTAAGCACATTTTCACTGTAAGTGAAGATAGCCTTCTCAATATCAGAACCTTTTAGAAATCCAAACTGTGACTTTGACAGTATGTTATTTGAGATAAGATGGTTATAAAGACGACTGTACATTACTTTTTCGAAAATTTTTGAGAATGCTGGCAACAGTGAAATTGGACGGAAATTTGATGCTATTTCTTTATCTCCCTTCTTAAACAGTGGCTTAACTTCAGCATATTTCAGCCATTCAGGAAATATTCCACTGATAAACGACTGGTTACACAGATAGCTTAATATGTTACTTAGCTCAGAATCACATTCTTTAATTAACTTTGTTGATATTTCATCATACCCACTAGATGTTTTTGATTTTAAATATTTTATGATGGACATTATTTCTGTTGGGGTAGTGAGGGTCAAATTCATATTATGGAAGTTACTTGAAATGTCTGGTCTAAGGTAATCCATAGCAGCATCTACCGAACCTGACAACCCCATCTTTTCAGTAACAATTATAAAATGTTTGTTAAAAAGTTCTGCAACACTATACACATCTGTCACCAATGTATCATTTACTCTTAATGCTATTTGTTCCTCTTCATGTCTGGTTCTACCGGTCTCCTCCTTCACTATATCCCATATTGTCTTTATTTTGTTATCTGATATGACTATCTTTTCCTTGTAATATATTTGCCTTCACATCCGTATTACAGTCTTTAATATTTTGCAGTAATTCTTATAATGTGCTATAGCATCAACATTGGAAATGTTGCGGATTGACAGATACAGTTTTCTTTTTGTTTTACAAGATACCCCTATTCCTCGAGTAATCCATGGTTTCTTTGCAGACTTTGCTCTAACCTTGGTAAGTTTTGGGGGAAAGCAGTGTTCAAATAAGGTAAGCACTTTATTAGCAAAAATGTTATATTTTTCATTCATGCCATGAGCACTGTTCTGAACTTAGTAGCTTAGTAGAAGGAATCTATTTTGACGGTTAAATATAACACCCATTTAATTTTTAAGCTCTTAATTACCCCGACACGTTCAAGCAATTAACTTTTGTTTCTTTTTAGCAAATGCAGACATGACACTGGTCAATCAGACATCCCATTTGTCCGTTTGGCTCTTTCGGGCAGATGACTTTCGGAAAACATGTGTCATGGTCTGGGGAATGTTTTCGTGGTATTCTCTGGGAAATCTCGTGATTCAGGAAGGCGCAATGGATCCATACATGTTTGCATCTATATTTTGGGGCCATGTCTGCTGCACCTACGTGCACTTTGTTTATCTACAGTACGATGGCATCTACTACCAGGACAATGTAGCGTACCACACAACTCACAGTGTACTTGCAGAGTTTGAAGAGCACCAGGAAGAGGTTACCATACTACTCCGACCACCAAATTCCTCAGAAATAAGCCTAATCACTCGATTAGATTTAATTTTGGGGGACCAACACCATTGGGCTGTTCTCGACATGGATCCACAACGGATAAACCTAGCGTAACTGACCAATGCACTGGAGTTGGCATGGCTCCACATCTCTGTTGGTACCTTCCAGAACCTCACTGACTCTCTTCCTGCACGTCTCACAGCGGTTTTCTGCAAAAGTGATTATTCAGTTTATTGACAGGTGGTTACATTAATGTGACTGGGCAGTGTGTGATCACAGTGAAGAAACCCAAAGTAGTCTTCGATCGAAAATTTTATCTTTTTTTTAATGATTGGTTAGTTCGTCATCAAATTCGTAAGTCTTCTTAAACTAGTGAACAAAATAAATAAAAATTGTAGGAAAGACGAGCCGTCGAAAGAGTTCTTATTTAATGGTGTCAACCTAAGACACTAGTTTTATATGTCTTGTTTACTATTTTAAGGATGCAGACGAATCTGGTGATGATGCAACAATCAAAATTGTTTGTAAACAAATAAATTTTCTATTATATATTGTATAGGATTCACAAGTTATTTTCTACAAGTGTTTGTGATCCATTTTGCATGTTTTGAGGGACACCGTCAGGTGACCCACCCGTTTGCGACAGTCAGTTGACACTGTAAGAACAGACTTCCCGTCAGGGTAATTCGATGTTATTACTCATCGATGATCCTACCAAATCTTGTCGCCTTTACACACTACTCAGTCTTAACAGCCGTTTCTATCATTTACAAAAGTTGTTCTCATAGAGAAAGGGAGATGTCCGATGACGACGCGATATGAAATTGCCAAACCGTAAACATTTCGCACAGGTCTTCAATTTACGCCTGCAGGTTACTTTTGTCGATTAAACATTTTCCACACGTTCGATAGTGTTTCACGCTGTCAGAACCCGTTAATTGGAAACGAGCCCCTCCGCAATTACAAACATTACCAAGATGTTGAGACTGCAGAAAATGACTTTCAATTCGTTACGGAAAATTTTGAATTCGTAACCGGCAAGACGCTTTGCATGCCACAGACAAGAACGATATTACATTTTTCAACAGCACATCACTGTTCCTGGAAGCGCATTTCCTACGAGCTGGCGATGCACAGTGCTTAAATTTACTGTTAATTTAGAGGACTGGCGCTCAGACTGTGTTTGGTGCAACGCGGTACTTTATCGTCTCAGCCAAAAAATACTTAGCAAGAAAATATCAACGAGTAATCGCATTTGCTTAAGATCACATCCTATTTGAAATCCTTGGCTGGTTTTAATTTCTGATACTAATGTTTCGCTACTTCGTTGTTTACTTGTGTACTATCAGTAAACTCAGCTGCAAAGCCATTCATCAACTAAATAACAGAACGTACAATAATACTTAAGAAAGGCTGAACAATGGTCCACACATGTCACAAAATTTTGCACATGGAAACACATTTACTATTAATTAAATACATTTGTGTACATCTAGGAAAGTGAAAATTCATAAATATGAACCTGAGGCCCATTAAGTAGCAACCGAGCAACTATAAGTATGTAATCAGGACACAAACAGCTCAGATGTAAAAGATGAGACAACAAGGAATATGAAGCAAAGTAGTGACATATTCAGTGTAAGCAGTACCATATGAAAATATGATTATGAACTGTAAATAGTTTTTTATGTAGTTGCAAATAAGGTTTGAACATTTTATATGGTCAAATAAAAGCAAAATACAACAAAAATAATAACAGCTACCATTAAACAAGATCTTTACATGGAACATTCTTAGAACTGTGGGGTAGTCGAGTATTCTGGGCCATCGAGTCCAGTTTAAGCTAATTACCAGAGCACAGAGGAACAGCACATTGAATCACCAGGACGGAAGGATTATGGCCGCTCTAAATTTTGGCTCCTGTGGAAGTAGCCACAGACATATCAATACATCACGCAGGCTGCCTCCAGCTAAAGCTAATTCGCATAACTGTTGGCACCCCCATCTTCACACCATCGAATTAAGTGCGTTTTCCAGGAATCCTAGGAAACAGGAAGGGGATGTTTCCTAGTATTTGTTTGGCTTGAGGGATACTCCGTATTTTGTTTATCAAGAAGTGATAATTGTTTCAATCATCCTCGCTTTTACAACTAATCATACATATATAAGCATCAGTGTACCATCTGAGTAACACTGCTGGTACTTCAGATTACGAGCTCACATCTACCCCTCGGTTACATTTAAGGTATCGCCTTCGTGAAATGAAGTACATCCTTCCTATAACAGTACCAAGGCAGTCAACTGTTGGAATGAGACTGTGGTCCTATTCCTCAGAGTGTACATCAGTAATTATCAATTATTTGGGCGTCCCTGTCTCTGACAGGTTGGAGCTGAGTACCCCACCAATCCGGTGATTGCCCTTCCACCCTCTAGAACGTGGTTAGATGTCGCCTGACCCTCACAGAAATTACGTCATTTCTCATTCTTAAATACTAACTGAGGTTTTAGCTTCAAAGACGTACGCCGCTGGTAATTAAAACTGCAATACCAGGAAGGATAGGAAATAACGAAATTATACTTACAGCAACTATACACCATAGTAGGCAGAATGAAGAATTAAAATTGTGTCATGTGAACCAAACTGAAAACAAAATAAAATGTATAAAATTTATAGCGTGTATACAAACCAACTGACAGATGTACTACTTTTATTTTACTAGTTCGGATTTTCAGACCTCTGTAAGTAGAAAGAAATTACCACACAGGTTCAACACATGATTTATATACATGTTTGTTAAGTCTCGAAGCTTCCTTGTAACCCATTTTAATAATAACTTTAAAGGGTTACATGAATTCGACACTAATTTTGTAATTGATCTATCTAGTACATATCGCTGAAAAATCCGTAACACTTAGGTTTTTGTTATGTTCGCATTGCTTTCTACGACTACTCAGGAACTTCAGACTGCTAAATTTATTCTCCCATCCACAGCTTTGCAAGACTTCCGACCATTATACCTCAAACACTTATATGATCAAGAGGCCTTTTTCAAAAATATGTTGCTTGACGATATTTCTATGGAGTGTAGCTTTGTTGTCTATCGCCTTGACGATCGAATTTGAGTTAATCATCTGGCATCAAGCAAATCCTCATATTATGCCATTAACTAGTTTCGTTCAGGTACAGTTTTTGCTGGTCTGCGTTTAATAAACAATAGGTGAACGAAAGTGAATTATGAAAACGCACATTGCGCTATACATTTTGTAAACGTCCTGTATTACTTCAGATACCTGTTAATTCGGCTCAAAATTAGTAATTTCTAGTGCCGAGACATTCAAGTGCAGCCGCCTGCCGTGTTTGTACGCATTTCAGTACCTGTCGAATAAAATAATTATGGTGAGACGTGTACCGGTTTCCAGCTTCATTTGCTACATCTTGTGATCCTTGGGGTACTCAATATATCAAAATAAGTTACTAAAGTCCTGAGTGGAGCATCTTCTTTTAGTTTTTTATTTTTACTTTCTACCGAACATAAACTTTAACGACCGGTATTAAGAGGGAATGTTAGAAATTGACGCAAAACTAAGTGGGTGGATGTAAAGAAGTAAATGACGAAAACTGCTCGTCCATACGACACTCAACGCAGTACTGATGCAACAGACGAAATTATGGTCACGTCGAAAGGTTAGTAATACCTGCAACGTTAAGCGTCAGTATTATTTGTGCTTTCACGTCATAGCAGCGCGTCGTGTAATCTCCTGCCATAATTCATTCAGACTCAAACTCGTTTCCCGCAAAAAGCTGTGCAGTGCAGCATGTCTTGTCTGTCTAGCGTACCTGACAAGCGGGTCTTTCTAAAGCCCTCAGTTTGCGTCGAGTTTGAGTGACTCTGTCAGGCTGATGACATTTGTAGCCACGTGATAAAAATGAGAGAAAACTAAAGTAACACACCACTAACAGTCAAAGAAATCGTAGAAAATTACTCTTAATTGCCACGAACACGAACTGAAAAAAGGCTCACTTCTACCCAAAAAGGTTTTCTATAGTCTAAATTGCAGAAAATCGAAATGACATATGCAAGGATTATTCAGCGTGACAGTAGCAAAAAATTAAGCAATGCCCATATACAAATATCAACTCATCGTTCATATTTGGAACAAGTAATGAATATTAAAACGCATGCATACTTCGTAATTTTCTGCTCTGGATTGTGCTTCGTAATTATTTATTTGATAATGAGGCAACGCTAAGGTTGTGCAAACATTTCTCCTTTTTCTCCACGATTATAATAAAAATATTTTAAATACAAACGGTGTAACTTGATGTTTCTGAAATTCCTTCGGCTCCAAAAAGACATTTTTTAATTATCACGAATTTCATCCTCTTTCATGCGATATTAATCGATTATGTGATCTCAAAATACGTCACCGCCGCACAAATTACTCATTATTGAGTTAGAACTTAGGTTAAAATTTAAACAGAAAATCCAAAATAAGTAACTTAAACAAAAAGGAGACAGGCATTCAGTGAATTGTCTATTAAAACGTACACAATGATTATAGTTTTACAGTCATTATATAAAACTATGTTACCGTACATGGAAGAAAACACTCTTAACAGGGTCAGTTTTTTGCAGTAACACAGTTATATGTTGATATTGTTGCTACAACAGCGCTAGAAATTGGTGACTTCACTTGAGGAATATTTTGCTATGGGGAATATGGGCTATTCTGTTAATGCTTTTCTCCCATTCGGCTGTGTTAATGGATTTAATTTATTTGCTAACGATGTCAAACAGTTATGAATTAATCTTCAGGCAATATGGCATTGCGGTCCATGTGAGAAGCCACTGTTCCACTACTGGTTATTACGTTGTCACGTATTCCGGCTTCGTCTGATGTAACCGTAAGACTTGTCAGCATATCACATCAATGGCTGTACTAAAACAGAATAGTCTTTTTTGTCCATAACAACAGAAACGTTTGTTTTCCCATTCATACTTCAGCTCACATGTCGAATTTTTATGAAGATGTAACTATAGAAAATGTATGTAATTGAAATATGTGGACATTACTTTTATCAGTGGTTAATATTACGGTACTCCACACGGGGAACATTTTAAATTTCTGTTGTTCTCTGGCGAGAAAACTTGGATTACATGGTCGAGCGGCTGCTGATAAGCCACACATCACACCGGTAATTGCCAAACAACGCTTCGCTTGATGTAAGGAGCGTAAACGTTGGACGACTGAACAGTGGAAAAACGTTGTGTGGAGTGACGAATCACGGTCACAATGTGGCGATCCGATGGCACGGTGTAGGTATGGCGAATGTCCGATGAACGTCGTCTGCCAGCGTGTGTAGTGCCAACAGTAAAATTCGGAGGCGGTGGTGCTATGGTGTAGTCGTGTCTTTCATGGAGGCGGCTTGCACCCCTTGTTGTATTGCGTGGTACTGTCACAGCACGGGCTTACACTTATGTTTTAAGCACCTTCTAGCTTCCCCCTATTAATTAAAAATTCGGGGATGGCGGTTTCATCTTTCAACGCGATCGATCACCTGTTCATAACGCACGGCCTGTGGCGGAGTGGTTACACTACAACAACATCCCTGTAATGGACTGGCCTGCACAGAGTCCTGACCTAATCCTATAGAACACCTTTGGGATGTTTTACAACGCCGACTTCGTGCCGACATCGATACCTCTCTTCAGTGGAGCACTCCGTGAAGAATGGGCTGCCATTCCCCAAGAAACCGTCCAGCACCTGACTGAACGTATGCCTGCGAGAGTGGAAGCTGTCTTCAAGGCTAAGGATGAGCCAACATCGTATTGAATTCCAACATTACCGATGGAGGGCGCCACGAAGTTGTAAGTCACTTTCAGTCGGGTGTCCGGATACCTTTGATCACGTAGTGTAACTCGTGATATAAATATTGCCTGAAAATTTCTTATTCTGGAAGGTACACTGCATATAATTTAGACCTGTAGCTGAAAAGAATAGGTAGTGAAAATATATAATCTGAAGTAATTTAATACACAGAGAAGCGTAAATTTAATGCTCAGGGATTCCAGTTTCGAACAAGTTTTATGGTTATAACTATGCCTTCTATTGAATGCTAGTCAAGAACTGTAGTGCTATATACAGTTTCGCATATAGAAATACTGCTATGACGTTACTAGCCGCGAAACGACTTCTACGGTTGTTCTGTCGCCTAGAGCAGATGGTTCTATTTCACTCCATTTCGGAGACGTGTGATGCCGCGAGGAAAAGGTACATAAGTGTGACAAAAGGTAGCATCCGGAAAAATGAATTTCAAATTAAATATCTTTTCTTCAGTTATAGCTTCTGAGAATGCCCCAGAACTGTATTCAACATCCTCTTTCTGATCTAGACTTGCAACTTCTTGTCTTTTGTCTTGATCCCTTTGCTGCCTAGATCCTCAATAGATATTTCATCTCTAGGCACGCGACGACGATCTACACTCCTGGAAATGGAAAAAAGAACACATTGACACCGGTGTGTCAGACCCACCATACTTGCTCCGGACACTGCGAGAGGGCTGTACAAGCAATGATCACACGCACGGCACAGCGGACACACCAGGAACCGCGGTGTTGGCCGTCGAATGGCGCTAGCTGCGCAGCATTTGTGCACCGCCGCCGTCAGTGTCAGCCAGTTTGCCGTGGCATACGGAGCTCCATCGCAGTCTTTAACACTGGTAGCATGCCACGACAGCGTGGACGTGAACCGTATGTGCAGTTGACGGACTTTGAGCGAGGGCGTATAGTGGGCATGCGGGAGGCCGGGTGGACGTACCGCCGAATTGCTCAACACGTGGGGCGTGAGGTCTCTACAGTACATTGATGTTGTCGCCAGTGGTCGGCGGAAGGTGCACGTGCCCGTCGACCTGGGACCGGACCGCAGCGACGCACGGATGCACGCCAAGACCGTAGGATCCTACGCAGTGCCGTAGGGGACCGCACCGCCACTTCCCAGCAAATTAGGGACACTGTTGCTCCTGGGGTATCGGCGAGGACCATTCTCAACCGTCTCCATGAAGCTGGGCTACGGTCCCGCACACCGTTAGGCCGTCTTCCGCTCACGCCCCAACATCGTGCAGCCCGCCTCCAGTGGTGTCGCGACAGGCGTGAATGGAGGGACGAATGGAGACGTGTCGTCTTCAGCGATGAGAGTCGCTTCTGCCTTGGTGCCAATGATGGTCGTATGCGTGTTTGGCGCCGTGCAGGTGAGCGCCACAATCAGGACTGCATACGACCGAGGCACACAGGGCCAACACCCGGCATCATGGTGTGGGGAGCGATCTCCTACACTGGCCGTACACACTGGTGATCGACGAGGGGACACTGAATAGTGCACGGTACATCCAAACCGTCATCGAACCCATCGTTCTACCATTCCTAGACCGGCAAGGGAACTTGCTGTTCCAACAGGACAATGCACGTCCGCATGTATCCCGTGCCACCCAACGTGCTCTAGAAGGTGTAAGTCAACTACCCTGGCCAGCAAGATCTCCGGATCTGTCCCCCATTGATCATGTTTGGGACTGGATGAAGCGTCGTCTCACGTGGTCTGCACGTCCAGCACGAACGCTGGTCCAACTGAGGCGCCAGGTGGAAATGGCATGGCAAGCCGTTCCACAGGACTACATCCAGCATCTCTACGATCGTCTCCATGGGAGAATAGCAGCCTGCATTGCTGCGAAAGGTGGATATACACTGTACTAGTGCCGACATTGTGCATGCTCTGTTGCCTGTGTCTATGTGCCTGTGGTTCTGTCAGTGTGTTCATGTGATGTATCTGACCCCAGGAATGTGTCAATAAAGTTTCCCCTTCCTGGGACAATGAATTCACGGTGTTCTTATTTCAATTTCCAGGAGTGTATTTCCTCAAGAGTGAATGCACCAAACCTGAAACTCGAACTCTGTAACACTTTTACTCTCTCACATCTCCCCATATTAAACCAGTTATGTAACGATACGTTGAAAGTTTTAGAACTGTAGATCAGAAAATGTTGTCTGGGCAACAGTTTACAGATAAGCGCAATAAGAGACTCATTTGGATTTTAAGTTATGGTTACTGCCACGAACAGGTCCTTAGAAGGCCAGGATTTGCAGAAACCTACATCTGGGCTAGGCAACATTCACTACGCATTCAGGAATGCGTTTCGTGTGGGCGCATTAGCTATTATTCCACAGACGGTTGATAAAGGTAACATGGCCGGAAAACATCAAACAACATAGATGTTTTTTCTCCTCTTCCCACACAATTTCGAAAATTAACCTTCGAGAAATAGTAGTCAATAAATGTTACTACTGAATGCAAACAAAATCGACACATGACATTTTTTGTCACTTTTGTACACGTCACACTTGAGAGATTGCGTAATGAGATCTAGCCGGTAAGTTGGTAGCATTATAAATGCCATAGTTAGCATAAGAAATGAATTGCTGAACACTGCTGTGTACGAATGTTTATCTTCTTGTAACCCTGGAAAGAGTTCTGGCAAGAGTGTAACATTGCGAATGCAGAACTAACTGCAACTTCAGTGCCACAACTAAAAAATATGGACACAAGCAGGGTACCTGCAGCTACATCAGTATTCCGCATGCCATCTAACGGTGGGTAGCGGAGGGAATTTCTGATGTCACTAACTGATACCCTTCCTTAATGGTGCGTGGGAGAACGACTGTCGGTAAATCTCTGTATTAGCTCTAATTTCTCTAATTTTCTCGTGGGCGTTTCGCGAGATGTACGTAGGATGAAGCAAAATGTTTTCTGACTCTTCCAGCAAACTGTTCCCTGAGATTTCAATACTAAACCTCTCCTCTCCGTGGTGCACAATGTCTCTCTTGCAACGTCTACCACTGCAGTTTGTTGAGCAACTCTGTAGCAGAATGAGATTTTCACTCTGCAGCGGAGTGTGCGCTGATATAAAACTTCCTGGCAGATTAAAACTTTGTGCCCGACCGAGACTCAAACTCGGGACCTTTGCCTTTCGCGGGCAAGTGCTCTACCATCTGAGCTACCGAAGCACGACTCACGCCCGGTACTCACAGCTTTACTTCTGCCAGTATCTCGTCTCCTACCTTCCAAACTTTACAGAAGTTCTCCTGCGAACCTTGCAGAACTAGCACTACTGAAAGAAAGGATATTGTGGAGACATGGCTTAGCCACATCCTGGGGGTTGTTTCCAGAATGAGATTTTCAATCTGCAGCGGAGTGTGCGTTGATATGAAACTTCCTGGCAGATTAAAACTGTGTGCCCGACCGAGACTCGAACTCGGGACCTTTGCCTTTCGCGGGCAAGTGCTCTACCATCTTTTTTTTTTTTTTTTGGGTCTCCTTCCTCCCTTCAACCCATCCTTACGCTCGCCAATCTCTGCCTTCTCGGCCTGTCTTTTATGCCGTTAAAAGAACGTTTAATACAAAGGATGCTTCTTCTCCATCAAGGAAAGAAACACTTGTCAGTGCAGTGGAAATTTCAACGTGCATTGCTTCTGCAGCAAAGGAAACGTTTCATTCCTGTCGTTGACTCTTCGCTGCAAAGCTTTTATATTCATCTTTTTTTTCTTTTCTTTGTTTTTCTTTTGTTTTTTAACTTTTTTAATATGCAAAAAAAGTTTTTTTTAAATTTTGTGTTTCCACTATTCTTTGCGTGAGATATCTCGGCTTCTCGAGGGTTGCCTTTTATGGTATACCCAAAGCATATGCTTGGTCTCGTTCCATTTTCCCCATTTGTATGTTATCTCCTATGACAGCAGTTGTCTTCTCTTAGCACTGAGTGCCCAATTGCCGGATGCCACACACTGGTTGTAATGTGGAGTATATGGAAGTGAAGGAAAAATAAAAATATAACACAATGCCATCAACGTTATGAACAGTCGGACGCCGTGCCTACATCTACTTCATCGTTCCTTGTTCGTTTTTTTTTCATCGTCTTTGTCGTTCATAGTGTCGTTATTCTCAATGCTGGTATATACACTCCTGGAAATTGAAATAAGAACACCGTGAATTCATTGTCCCAGGAAGGGGAAACTTTATTGACACATTCCTGGGGTCAGATACATCACATGATCACACTGACAGAACCACAGGCACATAGACACAGGCAACAGAGCATGCACAATGTCGGCACTAGTACAGTGTATATCCACCTTTCGCAGCAATGCAGGCTGCTATTCTCCCATGGAGACGATCGTAGAGATGCTGGATGTAGTCCTGTGGAACGGCTTGCCATGCCATTTCCACCTGGCGCCTCAGTTGCACCAGCGTTCGTGCTGGACGTGCAGACCGCGTGAGACGACGCTTCATCCAGTCCCAAACATGCTCAATGGGGGACAGATCCGGAGATCTTGCTGGCCAGGGTAGTTGACTTACACATTCTAGAGCACGTTGGGTGGCACGGGATACATGCGGACGTGCATTGTCCTGTTGGAACAGCAAGTTCCCTTGCCGGTCTAGGAATGGTAGAACGATGGGTTCGATGACGGTTTGGATGTACCGTGCACTATTCAGTGTCCCCTCGACGATCACCAGTGGTGTACGGCCAGTGTAGGAGATCGCTCCCCACACCATGATGCCGGGTGTTGGCCCTGTGTGCCTCGGTCGTATGCAGTCCTGATTGTGGCGCTCACCTGCACGGCGCCAAACACGCATACGACCATCATTGGCACCAAGGCAGAAGCGACTCTCATCGCTGAAGACGACACGTCTCCATTCGTCCCTCCATTCACGCCTGTCGCGAGACCACTGGAGGCGGGCTGCACGATGTTGGGGCGTGAGCGGAAGACGGCCTAATGGTGTGCGGGACCGTAGCCCAGCTTCATGGAGACGGTTGCGAATGGTCCTCGCCGATACCCCAGGAGCAACAGTGTCCCTAATTTGCTGGGAAGTGACGGTGCGGTCCCCTACGGCACTGCGTAGGATCCTACGGTCTTGGCGTGCATCCGTGCGTCGCTGCGGTCCGGTCCCAGGTCGACGGTCACGTGCACCTTCCGCCGACCACTGGCGACAACATCGATGTACTGTGGAGACCTCACGCCCCACGTGTTGAGCAATTCGGCGGTACGTCCACCCGGCCTCCCGCATGCCCACTATACGCCCTCGCTCAAAGTCCGTCAACTGCACATACGGTTCACGTCCACGCTGTCGCGGCATGCTACCAGTGTTAAAGACTGCGATGGAGCTCCGTATGCCACGGCAAACTGGCTGACACTGACGGCGGCGGTGCACAAATGCTGCGCAGCTAGCGCCATTCGACGGCCAACACCGCGGTTCCTGGTGTGTCCGCTGTGCCGTGCGTGTGATCATTGCTTGTACAGCCCTCTCGCAGTGTCCGGAGCAAGTATGGTGGGTCTGACACACCGGTGTCAATGTGTTCTTTTTTCCATTTCCAGGAGTGTAGTTCGCGAACGTTTGTCTGTATTTGTCATCCTTCGTCAGCAGTTGTGCTTGTGTGGCTAGATATACTCTGTAGCCCCGGTAAGATGGCGCATCTTCGGCTTGAATTAGGTAATGCAGAGTATGTCCTCTCAGCCGTGTCCATGTATTTTTCTTCGTGATGGGATAGTAAGTACCATCAGGATGCAACACCGATGTGATGGAGATTGTGTGTCTAGCTGTCCTGCAGATAGTGGCAAGGTTCATTCTGCACCATTCCCAGACCAATTTATTTTCTCCGCAGACAGATATGTGTTGTAAGTTGTCTATGAGGGCACACTCCCCACATCTGTCAGTTGCCGACAATCGTATTCTGTGTAATTTTTCTTTCGTAGGTATGGTCTCTACTTTATACCACGTTGATCTGACATTTGTTCCGAGCACTTTGTTGTGGATGTTCTTCCAGATTTGATCCCAATCCCGTAGGGGATATTTCGTTTCCATGCGGTTTACTCTTCCACCAGTATTCATTATCCAGTAAGTTGAGCGGTTGTAAGGTCCTGTAGTGCGGCGCTCAGTTTCGCTCGGAGGTAACTAACTTCGAGCAGAAACATCCGGATGTGGTTGGCTTTGTAGTGGGTTTCCACCAGGTTTATCGGTATTGCCATATTAGTAGGTGTATACATCCGTAGGGCCATATGGAGCGCGCTGTCTGGGTAGTCTTGACACAGCTGAATAGTTCTCGGTATAAGAAGAGCCTTGTATTTAATGTCAACATCTATTAGCCCTAGGCCCCCTTTCTCTGGTGGGAGAGTAATAACATTAATTTCCACTTTGAATATTTCGCCCCTCCAAATATACCAACCAATTGCCGTCATTATTTGCTTGGAAATGCTGTTGACCACAGGGATTGTCTGCCCTACATACCATATTTTAGAAGGTATCATTTTATTGATAAACTGTACTCTTTGTATGAGGTCCTGTTCCCTGCCTTTATTTTGCTGGAGACAACCTCTCGTCATAGTCAGAAGCTCCTGCCACATGTCCGTAGTAGTTTTCAGAGGGCAGCGACTCATTCGTATTCCCAATAGCTTGATACTCTCGTGTACTACATATGGGAAGTTGTCATCGATTCTAAACCCTCTGCCGATCGGCATTAGTTCAGTCTTTCTATAGTTGAGCTTTGAGCATGAGGCTCTTTCATACTCCCGTACACTATTAGTGACTTCTTGTAGGTCTCGCTCCGAACGTACGATGACACTTACGTCATCCGCGTATGCCACACATTTTACAGTCGTCGTATACAAGGTTAAGCCCTCAAGTGTACACAAGGTTAAGCCCTCAAGTGTACGGTTCAGTAAACGGACAAGTGGCTCAATGGCAATGACAAAAAGAGGCATTGACATGGTGCACCCTTGCCGTACAGATCGCTCAATAGTTATTTGCCGGGAGAGTTGCCCATTGATGACGATCCTAGAACAAGTAGAGGTGTACATATATTTGACTATGGTAATAAAACCATCACCAAAACCTAAATGGTTCATAATTTGAAAAAGGTAGCTGTGCGAGATCCTGTCAAAGACATTGCATTGATCTAGAGCTAAAATTGCTGCTTCCGGTTGGGTAATAGCACTAAAGGAGATGATCTCCCTATAATCTGCGAGACTTTTAAAGATCGGTAGCTGTGCGAGATCCTGTCAAAGGCTTTGCATTGATCTAGAGCTAAAATTGCTGCTTCCGGTTGGGTAATAGCACTAAAGGAGATGATCTCCCTATAATCTGCGAGACTTTTAAAGATCGTTCTACCAGGGACGGCTGCTGTCTGGCTGTCATGTATGATTTTCTGTAAAACATGTTTAATTCTCGCTGCTAGAACGCGGGCCACAATTTTATAATCGGAGTTGAGGAGGGAAATGGGACGAAATTTATTGACATCATCTGGTGGGTATTCTTTGGGGACGAGTACAATTAGACTGAAGCCCGCTGGTAGTGGCCGACCTGCTTTAATTTCATTACATATGTTCAGAAAACAATGTCCGAGTAAATGTCAAAATTGTTTGTAGAATTCAATGGGGAGTCCATCTTCCCCGGGCGATTTATTACCCTGAGCCTTCCTCAAAGCCTCCTGAAGTTCTTCCTCAGTGACATCACTCACTAATAGTTGTCTGTCCGTCTCGTCGAGGGTCGCTGTAAGGTAGTTTTTCATGGTCGTAATTGCGTCGTCATTCGTGGGCTCTGACATGTATAGCCGTCGGTAATATGCGGTTATATACTCCTTTATCTCATTCTGGGTTGTGGCGACACTGCCATCTTCTTTTTTTAATCTGTGAACCAATTTCTGTCTTGCGCGGCGTTTCTCTTTCGAAAGATGGAAGGAGGATGGGCTTTCGTCATAGGCGCTGTTACCATCGCGAGAACGTATTTTAATTCCTTCTAGTCGTCTTCGTTTCAATAGTGTTAGCTTCGCCTTAATCCTTTTGATCTGTACAAAGTTCTCCTGTGTGACATGAGTAGCAGAATACAGCTAACGGAGACATCGAAAATAGAATTCGAAAAGCTCTTTCAGCTGCCGGCTCCTTTCATAGCTGTAACCTTTCAGGCAATTAATAAGTTTGGGCTTTGCGCAGCGGCACCACCACAGCGTGACCGCTGTTGTTGGCGCCGTGAGCAGAGGTCCCATACTTCCTGCACCCGTTCTCTTAGACCTTGATCATTGAGTATTGAAACATTCAGCTTCCAACCTGCTCTGCCACGGTACGTTCCCTGCTGTATCATTCGGATTATACAGTGATATGTCTCGTGGTCGGAGAAATACAACGGCCACGTCTCCGTTGCAGAGATCTCGTCTCTCAGGCGTTTTCCTACATAAATTCTGTCTAATCGGCTGGCAGTTTGAGCGGTAAAATACGTAAAACACTGACGGTCCCCGTTCAGGATTTCCCAGGTGTCTTCTAGGTCCATCAGTCGGACAGTTTCGGCAAGTGTCGCACAACCGTTAAAATTCGGCCATTGGTCTTTAGGCTTTAAAACACAATTAAAATCCCCGCCGACGACCACGTCCTCCTCATTCATCCGTAAAGGATACAATAAGTTAGTAGCGTAAAAATGTGCTCTGGCAGCTCTATTTTGATTCCCCAAGGGAGCATAGATGTTTATCAATCCAACTCCATTAATAAGGCATGAGATTCCTCTGCCTGACTCTAGTCTTTCCACGTCCGATATAATACCCTCTTTGAATAACAGAGCTGTGCCTGAGGAGCTATGTGGGATGGTATTTGTCAGTACGCCATACCCAGGAAAGTCAGGTAGCAAATGGCGTGCCACCTCCTGCAGCATCGCGATGTCCGCATCACAGCTATACAAATAATCGCGGAGACTGTGTATCTTCTGCTCTGAAGTTATTTTGTTGATGTTCACAATGACTATATTGTAGTCCTGAAAAGGAGGCATGAAGTTCTCTATGTTAAAAGTCGCTGACCAGTTAGCACAAGCATGATGTCGGTGAGGAAATTAATACGTATCCGAATCATCATCTTTTCTCAGGTTCGTTGAAAGCTGTCGTGTCACAATTAATTCCGCCCTCCCGGCTGGCATAGCCTCCTTTGGTGGTTCAGACGTAGTCAGTCCGCGATCCACCGACATGTCCTCGATATCATCAGCCCAGCTGCCTGCATTGGACATGCCCATCTTCTGATCTGAGCCCTTTCCCGTTGGACACTGTTCTTTTCGCCCCTCTCTCAGAAGCTGCTGAGAGACCCGATCCTCGTCTGCTGCAGCGTGATTTCCAACCCCAGAGTTCGGCGTGGACACTGTTATCGCCTGGTCGTGGCCACTCGATTGCTTCGCACCAGTCCTCCCAAGAGTTGCGTCAGTTAATTCACGGGCAATTTGCGCACCTTTTTCGCGCAGTAGTGGAGCTATTTTCTCGGCATCCTTGTGAGCGATCCGTCGCTTTTTGTGTGTTTTAGGAGAAACATCCGTCCTTTCATTTGCCACAGGCACTAAGGAAGAGCTGCAGACTGATAATCCGGTGTTGTCGTCGCTTCCCATTGATTTAGAATCCACTCCATTGTCGGTGCGTGGATCATTCTCGACATCTTGGGTTTTCTCGCCAACCTGGGCGCTAACCAAACACGTAGCCTCCGGATCGTTCAGTTTCATCGCCACGTCGGGTGTGGTGTCAGCGTTGCCCTCTGGGGTGGCAGTCTCCATTGGTGTCTGGTCAGCTTCGGTGGTATTGACAGTGGTGTCCAGGTGAGTGACTTCCGTCACTGCCATGGTCGAACGGACTGCCGCCACGTAAGTTAGAGGCATTGAAGACATCTTGTTACTAGGAACACTTTCGCCTGGTGGCAACTGCGTCACTCGCCTCTGTACGCATTGTGGGCGAACATGATCAGTTGCACCACACCGAGAGCAAGTGCGAGGCTGATCATGGTATATAACAATGGCCCTATATCCACAGATCGTAATATATGATGGAATGTGTTTCTCCAGTTCTATTTTCACCTGTCGAACACCGTTCAAGACAGGAACTATGAAGGACATCCACTTTTCCGCATTATTGCTGATAACCGTGCCATAATTTTTCAACACTACATTTATTTCGTCGGCAGGAACTTCCAAAAGTAGTTCGAAAATTCTAACTGTACGGACACTAAAACATGCACGAGATACCTGAACTTCACCAATATTACCATCGTTGTGGGTAAATTTAAGGCTACCACCGCATGATTGAACAATTTGACCGCATATTTCTGCAGTTATGAACTTTATGTGCGCAGTACTGCTAACGATCGAAAGATGTACACCAATTATTTCATCAAAAGATCGTTTCAAAACATTCTCAATCCATGCTTCAAGTTCGTAAGCTTTAGGTCGTGCATATTTCGGATCAAAACGTAATTTCAAAGTATCTTTTCGAGCTAGTTCATTCATAGTCAATTCGTGTCATTTTTCACACAGTAACACTTATTTGTGTACGCTACAAGAGCGTCAACTCACCGTAAACAGCGCTCAGCCGGCAGCAGCGGAGACGTAAACACCAGCGCGCGTCCGCTCGCTACGGCCGCCGAGGGCCGACTCTGGCATCTGAGCTACCGAAACGCGACTCACGCCTGGTACTCACAGCTTTACTTCTGCCAGTATCTCGTCTCCTACCTTCCAAACTTTACAGAGGTTCTCCTGCGAACCTTGCAGAACTAGCACTCATGAACAGAAAGGATATTGCGGAGACATGGCTTAGCCGCAGCCTGGAGGATGTTTCCATAAGAGATTTTCACTCTGCAGTGGAGTGTGCGCTGATATGAAACTTCCTGGCAGATTAAAACTGTGTGCCCGGGCGAGACTCGAACTCGGGACCTTTGCCTTTCGCGGGCAAGTGCTCTACCATCTATTTTTTTTTTTTTTTTAGTGCTCTACCACCCTTTTTTCCAGTGTCAGGCTTACCACCTTCGCTGACATAAATAAATGTTGTTGTACTACCGCATAAATTATGTCTACAATGTCCACATGTTGACAAATAGTGGCTAATTAGAAAATAAAATAATTAAGGAAATGAATAAAACTGAAAATGCCCAAATGAAAGATATGAAGACATTGCGGATAGTGCAAATACAAAAGAAACACGCTCCTGTAGCAATGAAATGAAATTCGTGTCGGGGGCGACACCTGCTCACGACCCGACGTTCGATAGAGCAAGAGAGCCATCTATCGACTCGTTCTCCAGACGTTGGTGTAAGACTGGGTCATCTTCTCGAAAGTAACTAAGGGTCCGTAAGTGTGATCGATGTCTATCTCGGCTTCTTCGTCTATCTCATCTCTCACCCGTCACACCCCATCTGGCCGGCGGGTCGGTAAATGTAAGTCGCAAGTAATTAGCGAAGTCTTGCCCATATTTCTTATGCTGTTGCAGCTTCGTGTGTCCATCCAGGAAAAATGCCAAAAATCAATTTTGTCCTTTTCCGATTCGTTACACACGTAGCCCACCACCATTCCCCGTACCCATGTCACTGCATTGGTTTTTTGGACCGGAAAATAAGATTCTTGGGGGAAAAAAAGTGTGTCTGATGAAATTGTGTGAGGGGCGGAGCGTAACAGGAACGCCAATATCTGTTGTGCCAAGTGCCACACTGGAGCCGTCCCACCACATGCTAAACGATGTTCATCAGTGTCCACTGTTGCGCAGTCTAAACATAGTGGAGTGTCTGCCAAATGAATCGCGTGCCGCCGTTGATTCGTTGCGAACTTCCTATTTACCACCACATACCATGTTGAGCGTACCGACGTTGGAAGGTAAACGTTCCGTATAACGCGCCATATCTGTCACCAGTTCTTGTCTGGGTACTTCTTTTCCAGGATATTCCTGGGGCACCGGCGCAGTAAGAGTTGGTGTACATCTCGCGTCGTCGGTAGTCGTGTTGTTGGGAAGGAATCTCTGACATAGCTAAGCTCCAAAAAAAAAAAAGACTTGAAATGTGACAACTTCGGTGAGATATGTCCCACACTGACTGGGGGCAGCATTGAAGTGGGCGCTAGTACATCGGCCAACGCACCCGAGATATTGCGAAATTGACCGCGCCACTGTCGGAAAATCGTACTGACGAATAACGCCCGTGCCTTTTCATATACGTTCACTAGACCAAGTCAGCCCTCTCCAGGTGGTAGCGTAAGCGTTGTGTATTGGATCTTAAACAGGTGTCCCACACTCACGTAGGTTCCGAAAGTTGCTTGTATCCGTGATGCCATTGTGCACGTTAAAGGCAGGACATGCGCTACGTGAGTGAGTCTCGGTGCTAGGTATACGTTAACATAGGTCACCCTCTGAATCATATCCAACGTTCTTAATTACTGTAACAGCACCATAGTCCGCATCAGCTTCAATATGCGTCGGTAGTTAGCCGCTGCTGTCCGCTGCACATCCGTGTGGAATGTAACACCTAGACATTTTATGGTCTTAACTAACAGGAGCGGGCCTTCCTCCCCCGGTTGTAATCCTCGACCGACATTCATGCAGCGTGATTTCTGTAGATTAAGCACGCTTCCTGCCGCCATCCCATATCGCTGTATCCATGCCAACGCCGTACGTACTTCGTCGCCTGTCCTTGCCACCAGCATCACATCGTCAGCATAAGCGCGGCAGTGAAAGGTCAGTTGTGGCAACGGCACTCCCTCCAACCGTCTTCGGAGACCATATAGACAGGGTTCCAAAGCCATTGCATACAAAAATGTCGAAAGGGGACAACCCTGACGAACTGACCTTGAAATAACAATGTAGTCAGTGCTCCGCCCATTCACCGAGACCTTCGATCGCACGCCGTGTAACAGACGCATGATCACTAGAGTGAAGGCCTGTGGGATTTCCAATCTGCCCATCACCGCATGCAAAAAGGTATGATCCACTCTGTCGAACGCATGATCGAAGTCAATAGCGACGAGTGCTCCACGCACGCGGCATGCCGCTGCTAATGCGATGATATCTCGGTAGTCACCGAGCGCCGTATGTACGTTACTCTTACCGCCGAGGCAAGTTTGATCCATGAGTAGTCGATCAGAAATTGAAGACCGCAGGCGAGCCCCAAGGATGCGCGCGAAAATCTTATAGTCGCAGCTCAAGAGAGTGAGTGGTCTATAATCTCCTGGCCTTCTGCCACCGCGTGGTTTGGGGATTGGGATGATGATACCCTCCGTGAATTCGGCAGGTATCTCAGTTTGTGGTAACAGGAGTTCGTTGTACATCTGAATCCAGGTCCGTCCCACGAGGTATGCAAAGGGCGCGGTAAAATTCAATTGGGAAGCCGTCCTGTCCTGGGGACTTGTTCGGAGCCCCCCTGGCAATTGCATCTGTCAGCTCGTCCTCTGTTATCGCTGTGATGAAAGTCTCTACATCCAGTGGTGGTCCTCTATCTGGCATTTCCGAGATGACATCATGTAGTGTCTCGTGGTTCACTTGTACAGGTCCATATAACTGGCGGAAATAGTCAGTAAACACATGCGCAATATCACGCTGGTTCACAACTGGCTGGCCAGTTTCAGAGATCAGTTCCCTGATCAATGTCCTGCGTCACCGTTGACGTTCACGTACTACGTGGTGCATGGAGGGGGTTTCGGCAGTAACTGTGTCCGCCAATCTTGCCCGGACCATTATACCTTCCATTCTTAGTCTCGTCAGCTGTAATAACTTGGCTTTTATCCTGCGCATGGCCATGTGCCTTTCCGGCGATGGTTGTTGGGTCATCAGTTCCCTCAGGGCTGTAAAATAAAAATCAGCCGTCGTGCGGTTCCATTGCGAATTGTCCTGCCCGTATCGTATCAACGTTCTCCGTAACGTTGGTTTTGCGCATTTGATCCACCACTGGAGAACCGAGGTGTATGCTCGTTGGCGGCGAACGCAGGTCTCCCAGGCCGCCTCTATCGACCGGCGACATTCAGTGTCACGTAAAAGTGCACAATTCATTTTCCAGTGATCCCTACGCCGCCATATCTTCTGACGCGTTAGTGAAATCGTACTTACGTACGCCATATGATCCGTAAAAGCCGCTGGCCAGATTTCGGCATCCAGTATCGCCGTCCGTAGAGCTCGTGTCACATACACTCTATCACGTCTACTCGCCGAGTGTCCCTTACAAACGTATAACCCGGTCTGTCGCCATGCTGCAGTTCCCAGGTATCCAGAAGCGCCATTTCGGTAATCAAAGCACGCAGTTCCATGCATGGCACATAATGAGGTACTTGGTCCTTTTGGTCGACGACACAATTAAAGTCGCCGCCCAGTATATGGTTATCATAGCGTCCAGCGAACAACGGTGCTATCTCTTCGGCGAAAAAGGTCACCCTTTCTCTTCGTTTTGTGGAGAGAGATGGCGCGTATAAATTGATGAAACGAACGCCGTCGACAGTGATCGCTATGCCACGTGCCGAAGGGAGAGACATGACTTCCTCCAGTCCTATTCCTTCCGTGGTGAGGGTCGCCACACCGCATCCATCGTGCACTGAATAATGTGCTTCGTAGCCGTAGAACTTTGGCGGCGATGTGAAACGCACTTCTTGTAGGAGTACAATACCCACGTTCGCAGCGCGTAACATATCTTTCAGCATTTGAATTTTAAGTAGTGTTCGAGTGCCATTAATGTTTACCGTTGCAATGCGGTACGCCTGGCGTGTGTTCATCAGTTGTAGGGCGGTGTCATTAGGCGTCTATCTGCACCCCCGGCGCTCCTCACCACACTAAGTTGTTCAACATTTCCCGACCCCTCCCGGCCTCTGACCAGGACTATCCTCAATCGTCGCGTTCGTATTTTCAATCTGTTCCTGTTGGTCCATTTCTTGCGCCCAGTCCCACAGAATATTTCCGGAACTGGTCGAAGGATGGGAGGCAACGTTGTCACCGCTCTGATGTTGGACAATTGTCATCTCCACCTCTGCCTTCCGGTCGCCAGATGGAGAGTTCAAGGTATCGTCGCTGTGCAATTGCTGCATCGTCATCTCGGTATCTGTTGAATCCACTGGTCTCAGGTCGATACTGTCGTTGTCGCCCACTGTCACCTCGGGACTATGGCTATCGTCAGCAGAAGTGAGTCGACGCTTCTTTCTTCTCTTCGGCGAACGCTGTTTCCGTTGCCTTGCTTCCGCATCAGCTGTTTGGGTTGCGTATGCTCCATCGTAAACCTGGCCTATCACGCTCTCGGTGGAAGCACTGGCAGCCACCACGGATGAGTCTGGAGCGGCCGTCAGCTGCATCTCTTGTGTGGTGTCCTGTGTCTGCTGTGGTGGAACCGGTGGACGGAGTTCCAGTCCGTTGGTGTCCATGTTCTCTATAGGGGGCAGCTGCTGGTGCCCATCGGAAATCTCCCTCACGTCGCTTCTCAGGGCTTCCACAAAGGTCAACGGTAATACAGTCATCTGTTGTGGTGCCTGAACGTCATCCCGTGGGGTTTGCACTAAACGTCGCTGGAGGCATTCCGAGCGGACGTACCTTCTTTCCCGGACCCCGAGCAAGTGCGAGGTTGTCCATCATAGATTACAATCGCTCGACAACCTCCTATGTACAAATAAGAGGGGACGTGCTTTCGCAGTTCTATCCGTATTTGTCTCACCCTATTTAAAACGGGGTACGTGGTAAAGCTCGTCCATTTTTCGGCCACATGGGACAGAACTGTACCGTATGGTCGAAAGGCGTCGGTAACAAGTTCAGACGGGACCTCAAACGGAAGTTCGAAGACTCGTATAGTGCGGATCCCCATTCCCGCGTGATCGACCATAACCACACCAACATTCCCGTCGGCATGACAGAAACGATACCCGTTCGGTACTCGTTGTAGAAGTCTTTCGCAAGCAGCCTCGTCAACAAGCTTGACATAGACGACGCTTGAAACGATCGATAAATTGATTCCCACGATTTCCTGTGGATCGATTTTTACCTCTTCCCTTAAGAAACGTTCGATCTCGTGTGCCTTTGGTCGTGTATAGTCGTTCCCAAAACTGAACTTCAAGGTCGTTTTTCTGTACGAGCGTGCCATCTCGTTCTAGACTCACAACACCGCACACGCGAAGCTGCTCCGGCGTAAACAAACAGGCGCGCGCACCACAGCGCGGCCGGCAGGCAACGCGGTCCGCACTGTGTCACTGCCGAAGGCAGACTGCTGTCCATCTGAGCTACCGAAGCACGACTCACGCCCGGTACTCACAGCTATACTTCTGCCAGTATCTCGTCTCCTACCTTTCAAACTTTACAGAAGTTCTCCTGCGAACCTTGCAGAACTAGCACTCCTGAAAGAAAGGATATTGCGGAGACATGGCTTAGCCACATCCTGGGGGATGTTTCCAGAATGAGATTTTCACTCTGCAGCGGTGTGTGCGCTGATATGAAACTTCCTGGCACTTGCCCGCGAAAGGCAAATTGTCCCGAGTTCGAGTCTCGGTCGGGCACACAGTTTTAATCTGCCAGGAAGTTCGTCGTTGAGTACACCATCGCAGGCGCTCCTGTCTGTGATGCCGCGTCAAGGGGAACCGCAGGCATGGTCTCCGAGCTGATAGCCCATGCTGCTGCAAACGTCGTCGAACTGTTCGTGCAGATGGTTGTTGTCTTGCAAACGTCTCCATCTGTTGACTCAGGGATCGAGACGTGGCTGCCCGATCCGTTACCGCCATGGGGATTAGATGCCGGTCATCTCGACTGCTAGTGATAGGAGGCCGTTGGGATCGAGCACGACGTTCCGTATTACCCTCCTGAACCCACCGATTCCATATTCTGCTAACAGTCATTGGATCTCGACCAACGCGAGCAGCAATGTCGCGATACGATAAACAGCAATCGCGATAGGCTACAATCCGACCTTTAGCAAAGTCGGAAACGTGATGGTACCCATTTCTCCTCCTTTCACGAGGCATCACGACAAAGTTTCTCCAGGAAACGCCGGTCAACTGCTGTTTGTGAATGAGAAATCGGTTGGAAACTATCCTCACGTCAGCACGTTGAAGGTGTCGCCACCGGCGCCAACCTTGTGTGGATTCTCCGAAAACCTAATCATTTGCATATCACAGCATCTTCTTCCTGTCGGCTAAATTTCGCTTCTGTAGCACATGTTCGTGGTGTCGCAATTTTAATGGCCAGTAGCGTACTTAAACCTAACTGACCTAAGGACATCACACACAGCCATACCCGAGGAAGGATTCGAACCTGCGACCGCAGCAGCATCGCGGTTCCGCGCCAAGGACAGCTACGCCTCAGTGGGCGGCCATAGGTGGTTATGCCATAGCTAACAGTTTCTCTGGTCGCTTATGCTTCCACCTATGGTTTCGACGCGTTCCACTACGTCATTTAAATATGCTGTAAACAGTTCCTTAGGGTTACTCCCGAAATCATGTGTCGATATTGTGTTCAGTTGTGTCTGCGAGGGAGTCTTTATTCCAGTCAAAAATCTGGTCCGATGCACGATATGCTCGTATTTCTTTATTTTACTAAACGGCAGTGCCGGACGTTGTCAAATGTTATCCTGAATTGACGACGGAAACGGTGAACAGATGAGGTGAACGTTGTTATTAAAATATCGCAATGACAGTAGTTTAATAAACGAAGTATTGTTACATCTGCAGTAAAATATAGCAGTTTATCTCACAGCGATAAAAAATTAACGGAACGAGGAAATTTACCTTATTTGTCGTACAGAAATTAGTTGAATTAATGAAATATTCCTCTAATAACAAAATATGGATGAGATTTAGTTAAAATAACGAATCAGTTCTGCATACTTCACTGCATTCGTCAGACAGTGGTAACGGCGTTTCACCATATCAAACAGATGGACTGTCATGTTTAAACTATTCAACAGGACGCAACAAAAAATTACCAGCCAACCTTGCGGTTTGTGGCGAAAGGTGGGTCCGTGTTGTTCCGCCGCAGTGTTATTGCGGTGATGGCTATCAGAAGAGCTGGCTTTGGCGCCAGTTCATTCTGACAAAGACACAGTGTAGCAATCGCATTGCCGTAATTGTGGTTGTGGTTCTTCGAAACAATCAGCAGTGGAGCTCCTTCACCTCACTCGCCTTGAGAAGGAACACAGGACTCTTTAGAGGTGCAGTTGGGCGATGAAGACGAGTGTACTTGAAGAACACTTAACGAGACCCCAAGTAGGGGAAGGAAACCCATCTGCTGACCTCCTTAAGTACTGCGGGGTCTCAGAATTGAGGCTGGCATCGACAATTATTATCTCAAGGATGTGCTGCCGTTGGAGATCTGCTGTCTATCAGACTTTTCCTTCCTTACGAACAGAACATTTAATCCGTTGGAAGATTTTACAACACGTAATAGTGCCATCTATTTAAACGAGCAAAGTATAGCGATTATTTCATTGCTGATATACATTAAGCTAAGAACGGGTGAGGAAGTCGACAAAGAGGTCATAACGGACAGAGAATAACCAGTACTGTTTCAAGGATGGGGAAAGAAATCGATCGTGTCCTTTGAAGGGAAGCGTCTTGGTATTTGCTTTAAACGATTTAGGGAGACGTTTAGGCGAGGAGCTCTGAAATGACAAAGTAATCGTGTTATAAAGAAATATTTGATTTTTGATTGGTCCTATTTTTGTTATTTTCCGTTGAGCTTACTTGAAATACCACAGTAGCGAAGACGTTGAGAAAAGAATTTTGCTGTGTTTTCTCACGTGCGTAACCATTCTGTCACTGCTAGCAGTTCCTTAATGAAAAAATGATGGTCACGTACACTTAGATACACTATACACACTCAGCAAGTCAACTTCACTCTGTATATTCATCAGCAAGTATGTAACATATAATAGGCTTTCGTTTTTGTGTAGGACGTATTTCAACAGAAATAAAATAATATGAGCTCCAATAGCGTAGCTCTGAACTAGGTTACCGGGAGGTGTTTTGCGAAAAAATGCCAAAATGAAAATCCCGTCGAAGATCTAACCCAATTAGGACGCCGTCTGCTTGAGTCCACACTGGACATTACTCGAAATTCTTAGTAAATTAAAGTTGTATATAAAAAGGGTTGTCTAGAGACAGGGTGTTCATAATTCAAGTTTCAATTTCAAAACGCTAAACATATGGTTGGAGCAGGGAGAAACATCATGGAATAAAAAAGTTTAAAGAGAACTTTACAAATAAATGATGCTGTAAGAATACTAATGAAAATGGGCCACACTGGACATTACTCGAACTTATTAGTAAATTAAAACTGTATATAAAAAGGGTTGTATAGATACAGGGTATTCATAATTCAAGTTCCAATTTCAAAACGCTAAGCATATGGTTGAAGCAGGGGGAAACATCATAGAATAAAAAAAGTTAAAAAAAATTTTGCCAATGCTGGGTGTTACAAAAAGGTACGGCCAAACTTTCAGGAAACATTCCTCACACACAAAGAAAGAAAATATGTTATGTGGAGATGTGTCCGGAAACGCTTACCTTCCATGTTAGAGCTCATTTTATTACTTCTCTTCAAATCACATTAATCACGGAATGGAAACACACAGCAACAGAACGTACCAGCGTGACTTCAAACACTTTGTTACAGGAAATGTTCAAAATGTCCTCCGTTAGCGAGGATACATGCATCCACCCTCCGTCGCATGGAATTCCTGATGCGCTGATGCAGCCCTGGAGAATGGCGTATTGTATCACAGTCGTCCACAATACGAGCACGAAGAGTCTCTACATTTGGTACCGGCGTTGCGTAGACAAGAGCTTTCAAACGCCCCCATAAATGAAAGTCAAGAGGGTTGAGGTCAGGAGAGCGCGGAGGCCATGGAATTGGTCCGCCTCTACCAATCCATCCGTCACCGAATCTGTTGTTGAGAAGCGTACGAACACTTCTACTGAAATGTGCAGGAGCTCCATCGTGCATGAACCACATGTTGTGTCGTACTTGTAAAGGCACATGTTCTAGCAGCACAGGTAGAGTATCCCGTATGAAATCATGATAACGTGCTCCATTGAGCGTAGGTGGAAGAACAAACTAAAATGAGCTCTAACATGGAAATTAAGCGTTTCCGGACACATGTCCACATAACATCTTTTCTTTATTTGTGTGTGAGGAATGTTTCCTGAAAGTTTGGCCGTACCTTTTTGTAACACTCTGTATATGATGCTGTAAGAGCATTAATGTAAATGGGTTCGGCTACAAATGGCAGACGAATCACAATACGACGACTATAGATTGAGTTGTACATTACGTCAACTGTACTGTACAATGTGCGTGACTGCGTAAGTTCGGCAGTCAACAGTTGTGGCACTGTTAGTTAGGTATGCCCATCCACTACGGTGAGGTCACACAACATGGATGGGAACACTCTGTTTTTAATTGTGCAGAGGCCGAAAGCCACGTAAAATGTAAAATGCCATGAATTTTTAATTGTTCTGGGACCAAAAACCACATTAATAACAAAAAGACGACGGTGTCGAATTGTTGGTGCAAAGAATGTTGAACAAGCAGTCCACCGTTTTGAGACACATGTTGAAACTGAGAAACAGCTTCTTCCGCAACAGATGGGAATTTCTCTGGGGTCACGGTCAGAATGCGTTTTTCCGCAATGCGTGGCTTCAATTCGGCTACGTTCGTAATTGGAGCACTGAACACAACCTCAGGACACCGCAGCCAGAAGTCACACGATTTAATACCAGGTGATCTGTTGAAAATCGATGGCTGATAATTGTAGCGTTTCCGAGATTCCTCTGCAGCAACTGCTTCACTGGCTGCACGATGTCCAGAGAAGCGCAATCTTACATAAAAATGAACTTACACACATGCACGCTGTTGAAGGGCTGGAATGACATGGGTGCGCAAAAGACTCTCACAGCTTTTATCAGTGGTGGTACAGGTGCCAAAATCCACAGGACTCTTCTACTCGGAAAAATGCGGCCTTACGGTAAACGATGCCGGTAGCCCTTATCACACAGTCACCTTTGCAGAATGAAGTGGTCCCGGTTCATGAGAGTGACGATTTTCCGTTGCTCATATTTAGCAATTCTGCATATTCACGTGTCTTTGGCGATGAAAATGAGCTTCGCCTGTCCCCAGTATGTTTCATGGCTATTCATTGTCCACATCCATGCAAGAAATACCAGGACGAGCGTTTATCCTGCTGGCAGATTAACAGGAATCAGCTCCTGAACATGTGTGATTTTTGAATGGATAGCAATGCAACGTTCGGGTAGTTCCCATACACTGCATGTTTGGGCGCCACTGCTCGACTCCCCCCCCCCCCCCCCCCCCCGCCGCCCCCCTGAATTGCTGTGGCCACATACCGAATGATCAAAAAGTCAGTATAAATTTGAAAACTTAATAATATACGGAATAATATAGATAGAGAGGTAAAAATTGACACACATGCTTGGAATGACATGGGGTTCTATTACAACCAAAAACAAAACAATGTTCACAAAATGTCCGACAGATGGGGCTGGACAGCAAAACGTCATTGACTGCGCATGACAATCTTGTATAAAAGGAGCTGTAATGAGAGAGAGAATCAGATGCGCCTTAAGTCGCAGCCAGCTGACGTTACCTGTAACGCGCTTTTAGTCAAGCTGTATTATCAGAATGGTGAATGTGCTAGTTCAGTGTTACGACCCTATCGCCATAGGAAGGGGATTCTAACGGGTAAGCGTCCGTTGACAAATGCAGCTGTGGCGAGAATGATTTCGAAGTTCGAAGCCACGGGTTGTTTAGACGATAGACCCCGTAGTGGACGACCGAGCACAAGGCGTAATGCCGCTGAGGCAGTTCAGGAGGCCGGCCGAAGTGGCCGTGCGGTTAAAGGCGCTGCAGTCTGGAACCGCAAGACCGCTACGGTCGCAGGTTCGAATCCTGCCTCGGGCATGGATGTTTGTGATGTCCTTGGGTTAGTTAGGTTTAACTAGTTCTAAGTTCTAGGGGACTAATGACCTCAGAAGTTGAGTCCCATAGTGCTCAGAGCCATTTGAACCATTTGAACAGTTCAGGAAGAAATTGAGACTGTAGCGGGTTCGTCTATGCACGGGGAAGTCAGCGCTCATGCAGTCGCACGTCGGACCGGCATTCTATACACTACTGTTTGGTTGGCACATAGGCGTACCCTCCGATGCTTTCCGTACAAAAGCCATCGGCATTATGAACTGTTACCTGGAGGTTTAATGAAGCGGAGGGCATTTGCGGTGTGGGCGTTTTAAAAGATGACGGAAGATGACGATTGTTTGAGTAACGTGTTGTGGACCGACGAAGCTCATTTCACGCTCCGAGGGTCTGTCAACGCCCACAACTGCAGAATTTGGGCTACCGAAAATCCTAGGACTGTCGTGTAAACTCCATTGCACGACGAGAAAGTCACGGTATGGGTTGGATTTACCACATCTACCGTTATCGGGCCTTTTTCCTCCGAGGAAATGCGTGATTCTGGTTTTGTAACTGCTACCATGACTGGTGAGAGGTACATATGTTAAAGAATCACATTATCCCCTGCCTGACTGATAAACACCTGCTGGAACGTACGATGTTTATGCAGGATGGCGCTCCACCCCATATTGCTAGACGCGTGAAAGATCTCTTGCGCACGTCGTTTGGTGATGATCGTGTGCTCAGCCGCCACTTTCGTCATGTTTGGCCTCCCAGGTCCCCAGACCTCAGTCCGTGCGATTATTGGCTTTGGGTTTACCTGACGTCGCAAGTGTATCGTGATCGACCGACATCTCTAGGGATGCTGAATGACAACATCCGATGCCAATGCCTCACCATAACTCCGGACATGCTTTACAGTGCTGTTCACAACATTATTTCTCGACTACAGCTGTTGTTGAGGTGTACATATTGAGCATTTCCTGTAAAGAACATCATCTTTGCTTTGTCTTACTTTTTTATGATAATTATTGCTATTCTTATTAGATGAAGCGCCATCTGTCGGACATTTTTTGAACTTTAGTATTTTTTTTGATTCTAATAAAACCCCATGTCATTCCAAGCATGTGTGTCAATTTGTACCTCTCTATCTACATTACTCCGTGATTTATCCAGTTTTCAAATTTATACTGACCTTTTGATCACCGGTATTTGACAGATGGCGGATGAACTGCTTTCTTCCCTCTATCACATTGCACTCTAAAAGAATCTGTCCGCTCCTATTTTGCAGTCATTTTCACCAGACACTCATCAGGCAATGGACCAATCCCTCGGCTCATCGCTCGACTACGCTGAGCTACTGCAGGTCCAGTGGCGCACAGTCACCGTTGTTGTTAAAGAGTCTCACCAGCAGTGCGCGACCCTTCATGGAGACAGGCTTGTTGTGCCTCTGGGACGAAATCAGTTGGTAAAATTATCATTATACTTTTGTGCTCCATTATGTTTCTCCCTGGGTCAATAATATGCTGTTCGGACCAACTGACCAGCGATTCTCTTTCTACATTCTATTGTAAATCTCATCGACTGGACATTTAGTCTTCAGTGACGAGCCTCGCTTCTAAATAAGTCCCGATGACGAAAATAAACGTGTCTGGAGACTTCCCGGACAGTGGTGGGCTGCCAGCATGACTGTAGCCCGCCATACGGCCCTAGAAACAGGAGTGTTGACCTGGGGGGCCAGTTCATTTCATTGCCAGGTTCTGAAACGCCACCATATGGGCTAAGAAATTAGTCTACAAAAGCATAGTTTATGAGTACTGCATTGGTAAGTGATAATTATTAGTTTTATCATTTTTCCCAAACAAGTAAGTCTATAAAAATCAAAATAAGGATGTGATTGTTCTAGAATCAGTGATGGATAGTATCTTTGAAGGACGATAAAAAGCGACTACCGACTGTTGTTCTCTTTTCTTCAGTACATTGAGCCAAGCATGTAAGCATCTGCTTTAATACACTAGTGTTGTTTCATTAGTTGAATAATAATTCATTCAGATAATAACTGGATTTACTTCAAGAAGTTTGACATTTTATCATATCGATAACAGGAATCTCTTTGTAGCTCATCAGAATTTGGTAGCATTACACTGACGAGAACATTTGGTCGTACGCCTATAGCCGCAGATGGAATCTTCTTAAAGTGTATGTCTTGTTCTATAAGAAGAACAGATCTCTTCTATGTCAATATTCACATAGCGCGACAGTTTAAAGGTCCCGCGCGTAGTCAATTATTGACGGACAACTAATGATGTATTTTATGCACGGGCCAATATGAATGAGGTTGGATGTTAATACTGTAGTTGGCAGTAATGGAGGTTAGAGATCTGAAGTGTTAGCGCGAGTAGACGTTCTAGGCATGTGTCCGTCATGGAAATTTAATTTTGTCAATGATTATATAATTTTGGGAACTGGATGTCACGGACGATTACATTATTTTTGAACTGGTTGTCACATTATTAAGATAAATACATTGTTTGCTCTGCAACAAGATCTTGCCTTTACTAACAACATGCCTATCAGTAGTTAGAGCCTTCAGTAGGTAGAATCTTTTAATTAGCTGGCGGTATTGGTGCTTGCGGAACTGCTGTAGTTCGGGTGATGAAGATTTTTGTGAGGTAAGTGGCTTATGAAACGTATAGGTTATTGTTAGGATGTCTACTAATTCAGGAGCATTCATTTGTATTAATTATTTGAAGTAAGATTGCAATTTTTTTTAAACAGTCAGATTGCACTGCGCTACAAAGTTGTGGGTCAATGTTGAAATGATAGAATAGCAAAGAGACAGTACGTTCAGTTTCACTCAACAGCTTAAGAACAATGAGTAAGCATTCAGCAGTTTAAGTAAAATCATATTTAGAAGTTTCGCCTTCTGAGTTAGTTCAGTCCAAGTACAAAAATTTAAATAAAGAAGTTTCACTGCTTGTGCAAGGCTATAGGTGAACTAAAGCTTTACTGACTCGCTCAGTTTGTCAATCTGCCTTACATAAATTATCCCACATTCTTCTGAAACTGTAATCATGTATTTATCTGTAATGTACATCACATTCACCGATTTCCGTCCCATTCGGGTAATTTCTTCGTAATGCGTCGTTTATATTCTTAGAGTGTATTGGCTTGCGTAGCATACTGATAGCCTGACGAATAACTAGCTAGGCAGCGAATGAAAGGACAAAACGGCCACCCGTCCGCATCTTACGTAAAAGAGAAAATTCATCACACGATTCTAGGATTATTTAAATGCACAATTACTGTCGCTGTCGCAAAGAGACAAACCACTCGCCACGTGATCTCAAGGTCTCACGCACATAGCGACAAGATTCTGTCACATAAAAAATTTTGACTTGGAAATATGCAGTTAGCACACGTATTACAGAGAAGGGTGCAGAATAGACAGGGACAAAACTGTCAAAATATACGTGATAGGCGTTACTTAATGTGGGTGCCATGTATGGTTACATGTATGAAAGGTGACCATGGGACAAACCCGAAGTTCAATGCAGCTCCCAGCTCTGAGAATTTCACATGCAATGAGCGTGAAAATACGGAAATAATTTAAAGGGCGATAAGATAACGTTGATGCTTTCGAGTTTACAGACTTCCTAACTCACTAAATGCACCACGACTTAATCTAATTTCGTGTCCACTAGAAACACATATGCTCACCAACCAAGAGCTGGTAGGGAAGCTAGAAACTTTGAAAACAGAAATACAAATGTTCACTCTAGATATAGCTGGGGGCAGTGTAGTGAAATGGAAAGAAGGATTTTTGGTCAGGCGGGTATAGGGTAATATTAACAACAGCAATAAATTTTCTTTCTTTTTTTTAAAAAAAGAAAATAATGTCGTAGACTCGAACTCGAGACTTTATTTCTATAGTACATGATGCTTACCACTAATTTTTGCTATGTTACAAATAAATAGATTGTTGGTCAGAAAACGTAATAATACATTAACTACAAAACTAGGGCTATGTTTCAATTTTAAGTCGTATTTCAGGAAAGAATGGACATTCAGCCATTCACACCTCCATCCCGCCTCTCACTGTGACTGTGATGGTCCATCAAATGGTATCTTGGTACTGTCTTGGTACTGGCCTGTTTTTTACTTCACTTTTTTTTATTTTCTACTTCCTTTTTCGTGACAATATAGCTTGACGGACATAAATTCTACAATTTCGGTACTCAAAAGAAAAGAAATTTTATCTCTAGGAAGAACAAAATGAGAGATGGCTCCAGAGCAAGCATAAAATAACTACCCATTACTTTGAAGATGAAAGGCAAGATGAACTCATTTGCAAATGAAGCATAATACCATGAAAGCCCTTACGATTTACAATGCTCGCCCACCATATATTGGCGAAAAACGTGGGGGTCTGGCTTGTTGAAAAATGATGAAATGGGTGTCAATTCCTAAGGGACCAAATAGCTGAGGTCATCGGTCCCTAGACTTACACACTACTTAAACTAACTTATGTTAAGAACAACACGGACACCCACGCCCTAGGAAGGACTCGAATCTCCGGCAGGAGGGTCCTCAGTCTTGTTGTCACAACCGACAACATAGTCGGCGTAGTGTCCGACGAGCAATAGAATCGAACAAGTTTTCGTCCGAGGGTACACGAAAAAGTCCGAACAGAGAAGAATTTCAACCGAGAAAGCAGCATCAGGTGATCGGGTAAGGAAAGCCATTTGTCGGCGAATCCAGTGCCTGTGTTCTTGTGCGCAGAAAACAAGACTGTGTTTTACTGTATCAGGTTGACAACATGTGTCGCACGTCAAGCCACACTGTTTTCCGGGATATCAATGGCCCATCAACCGGGCAGAGGGGTGATTGTACTCCCCAATGAGAAAGAGAAGTCCTGGTCCTAGGGTGAGTAACTGATAAAACGTACGCCAATTTAGATTTGATCCGGCCAACATCTGCAAGAGAAGTCTAACTGGCCGCTCGAAGACACGAAAATAAGCGAAATGTAACGGAATGTGTAGCTCGACTACATGTTGAAGCGTTACTCCGTATAGGCCGGCCGGTGTGGCCGGGCGGTTCTAGGCGCTTCAGTCTGGAATCGCACGACCGCTACGGTCGCAGGTTCGAATCCTGCCTCGGGCATTGATGTGTGTGATGTCCTTAGGTTATTTAGGTTTAAGTAGTTCTAAGTCCTAGGGGACTGATGACCTCAGATGTTAAGTCAAATAGTGCTCAGAGCCATTGAACCATTTTTTACTCCATGTAAATAGTGCTGAGGCCTTTACTTTGATAATGGGAACTCCCAATTCTCCAACGGACCGCGACCTCGCTACCACTTCATATCGGACTCGAAAAATATGACTTCTCCATAGGAAACTGTCAGTCAACTGCGTCATTTTGCGCTACATCATCAGCGGGAACGTGAATATCTGTGGAACAAACACACTTCACTGAAAATGTAGGAATCTAATATGGGTACTTTATGAAGCAGGTTAAAGGAACGACGCTCGTGTTCGTAAATCGCTACTTTAATTCAGTCTGTCACCTTCCGCCAATTGAGTGCACCGGTCTTACTTGGGCAGCGATCCATGGCAGTCCGTAACGATTTGTGGCGAGCAACCACAGTCGCCCATGGAATGACAGATTGATAAAAAATCCTCGAGATGCCTTTAATAGGTTCCACAACGAAACATTGTCTCGAAATTTGGTAGAAAATCCGAAGAAATTCTGGTCATATGTAAAGTACACAAGCGGCAAGACGCAGTCAATACCTTCGCTGCACAGTGCCGATGGAACTGTTGCCGACGACTGTGCCGCTAAAGCGGAGTTATTGAACAGTTTTCCGAAATTCCTTCACCAGGGAAGACGAATGGAATATTCCAGAATTTGAAACACGAACAGCTGCTATCATGAGTTTCTTAGAAGTAGATACGGGCAAGTCTTCAGGTCCAGATTGTATACCATTTAGGTTCCTTCAGATTACGCTGATACAATAGCTCCCTACTTAGCAATCATACACAACCGCTCGCTCACCGATAGATCTGTACCTACAGATTGGAAAATTGCGCAGGTCGCACCAGTGTTTAAGAAGGGTAGTAGGAGTAATCCATCGAACCACAGACCTATATCATTGACGTCGGTTTGCAGTAGGGTATGGGCGCATATACTGTATTCAAATATTATGAATCACCTCGAAGGGAACGATCTATTGATACGTAATCAGCATGGTTTCAGAAAACATCGTTCTTGTGCAACGCAGCTAGCACTTCATTCGCACGAAGTAATGGCCACTATCGACAGGGATCTCAAGTTGATTCCGTATTTCTAGACTTCCGGAAAGCTTTTGGCACCGTTCCTCACAAGCGACTTCTAATCAAGCTGCGGACGTATGGGGTATCGTCTCAGTTGTGCGACTGGATTCGTGATTTCCTGTTACGAAGGTCGCAGTTCGTAGTAATAGACCGAAAATCATCCAGTAAAACTGAAGTGATATCAGATGTTCCCCAGGGAAACGACCTGGGACCTCTGCTGTTCCTGATCAATATAAATGACCTGGGTGACAATCTGAACAGTTCTCTTAGGTTGTTCGCAGATGATGCTGTAATTTACCGTCTAGTAAGGTCATCCGAAGACCAGTATCAGTTGCAAAGCGATTTAGAAAAGATTGCTGTATGGTGTGGCAGGTGGGAGTTGACGCTAAATAACGAAAAGTGTGAGGCGATCCACATGATTTCCAAAAGAAATCCGTTGGAATTCGATTACTCGATAAATAGTACAATTCTCAAGGCTGTCAATTCAACTAAGTACCTGGATGTTAAAATTACGAACAAATTCAGCTGGAAAGACCACATAGATAATATTGTGGGGAAGGCGAGCCAAAGGTTGCGTTTCATTCGCAGGACACTCAGAAGATGCAACAAGTCCACTAAAGAGACAGCTTACACTACACTCGTCCGTCCTCTGTTAGAATATTGCTGCGCGGTGTGGGATCCTTACCAGGTGCGATTGACGGAGGACATCAAAAGGATGCAAAAAAGGGCAGCTCGTTTTGTATTATCACGTAATAGGGGAGAGAGTGTGGCAGATAAAATACGCGAGTTGTGATGGAAGTCAATAAGCAAAGACGTTTTTCGTCGCGGCGAGATCTATTTACAAAATTAAATACGAGAAATCAGAGCTCGAACAGAAAGGTTTAGGTGTTCGTTTTTCCCGCGCGCTGTACGGGACTGGAATGGGAGAGAGATAGCATGATTGTGGTTCGATGAACCCTCTGCCAAGCACTTAAATGTGAATTGCAGAGTAATCATGTAGATGTAGAAGGTGCATTTCCGATCGCTAATGCGGGCCTCAGTGAGAGAACAAAAGGAATTTAATATGTCGTTAAGGAAGGATATGGTATTGGTCAGCGATACGGTGGAGCAGAGAATCTAGGGGCAAAACAGAAAGCGGTAATCACCATCGGATGGTTATCTGGAGACAAAGTTGCCCATTCACCACTATAGATATTTGAATACCAGTAAAAAGATTGAATAGTGTCTGACAAGCAGTGTGACTGAAAGCAATCGCCTTGAGCACTTGTATCTGGAAACTGTGACTGACGATGTCAAAAGCTTTGTTAAAATAAATTAAAAGTAAGTTTTGAGAAGTGGCTGCGGCCATCTAAATATCTTCCCGGAATTCGACTATAGAAGTCATATTGGTGTACAGGTTTGGTAAAGTACAGTATGCAGCCGCGTGAAGAGGTCCATTACTGCCTGCTGCAGATCCTCGTCCGACAGGAATCCCTTTTTAAGGGACCAAAGGCACGGCAATCATATGAAGAGCGATCGGAATTACAGGGCAGGGCTAAAGTGACTCCCACTTGAGTTGGCGTAACCACTGCATTACAACAGTTGCGTCAAGGGAACATTTCTAATCATGAAGCAGCAGCACGGAAGTTGGCGCACCGTTCCACGACTGTGGTTTTCGACAGACTTGCTGCCCCACACACATTCTTCGTTCATTGATGGATGTGTAACGGTATTTCAGTAATCACATAATAACAGCACGTCAGTCCTGTTCGAATGCATTTGGTAATAACGTCGCTGAGCCGTGTTGGGCTCATGCATGCATTGGTTAAAACCTTGGTTCCTCTTCTGTGTTTGCTTTCCCGCGGTTACTGTGATTATGCTGTTTTTCGCTCTCTCCGTGAGAGGCAGCAGTGGTGTGTATCAATATTCGCGCCTTGTACTATCTTTAGTCTGGTGCTTATAGTTTCTGGCTGTGCTGTGTGCGAGCAGTCGGTCGGTTGGCGTGAAGCAACGAGGAAATATCCGCAGGGGGTGGTTTAGACAGGCCTGCTGGCGGTCTCTATGCAGTATCGGAGTGTGTGCGGCTGTTCCCATTGTTACGAGATCCGTGGCTCACCGACCCTGGACACGAAAGTTAAGTTTCGACATAATTTACCAGCAAGTCATGACTGTTCAGATTGTGACATTTGGTTCTCGCTGTTGGGTGTTGGGACATTTCCGTGAGCAACAACGTGTGTGTTCGAGTTGGCGAAGGTTTACCCACCGTCTGGTGGAGTCTAACTGTATTCGGTTATTTGCAATTGACGTGCACCAACGGAATTTTCTGCCTTGTGGCCGTTAACGTTCCGGTTACCTACCGTGGCCGTTGACGTAAATTCTGGCAGTGTCCTTCCCTCACCGTGTTGTGTGTAGTCTAACAGTTTAATGTATCCATGGTTGTGGGAATCCCTGCCTTTTACGTTTGCATTGAACTCCCAGTTGTGTGTTGGTCGAGTGGAGCGCAAGTTACCTTGTCGGTGGGTCTGTTGACTGTCTGTTGGTTGGGTTGTCGTCGGATCGAGAATGATTGCGCCGACTGTATGTCTCACCTAATTTTATTTTTATTTATTGTGATTTCATTCCCCTGCCCCATATGGGCAGGGGAGGGCTGTCAGCGGCACAATCCGCCGCTCTTCAGCCAAGAGACACGACAACTAAAACAAGTATAATATGATACATACATAAGGAGATAAGAAAGGGGAATATAAAACAGAGTAAGGGGAGAAAATGGAGGTAAAAAAACATGGACATGTAGACGTTCATGGGGGACAGTTAAAAAAGTCACCAGAAAGTTAAAAAACACAGTGGGCGATTCTTGATACACGGAGAAGACACTGAATGCGCATGCACTGGTGAAAAGTTGGCCATAGCATTAAAAACACGCCGAAACAACACACTTAAAACCCACTTGGAGGACACACGACAAAGAGTAAAACTACCAGGTAGGACCTGCCGAGGGAAAGGTCATAGGGGATGGAAAAGGAGGGAAGAGCATGGGGCAGCTGAGGAAGCGGCGGGATGAAGAGAGGAGGGGCAACCGTGGGTTCACGAAGAAGCAGGAGACACGTGGGGCGGGAGAGGAAAAGGGAAGACAGGGCAGGAGGGAGCGCAGAGACACTGAAAGGAGGCACAAGAGATGGAGGGGGAGTAGGAGGAGAAAGCCGCTCAGAAGGAGGGAGGGGGAGGAGAGGGAGCCCTGAGGAGGAGGCAGGAAGAGGGGGTTGGTAGGAAGGGTAGATGTCAGGGCGAAGCTCATCGTCTGGGAGGGGTAGATGGTGGAAGTTGTGTTGGGAAAGAAGATGGAGGGTGTGGAGATGGAGAGACGGAGGGACACAACGGTAAAGGCGCGGCAACTGGTTGGGAGTGTAGAGGAAGGGAGACACCAGGGGGTGAGGGGGATCAAGGCGGCGGACAATATATAGTGTGCGGATGTGTTCAAGGAAAAGGAGAAGGTGGGGGAAGGGGATGAGGTCGTAGAGGATGTGCGTGGGGGACGGAAGGCGGATGTGGAAGGCGAGGCAGAGTGCATGGCGTTCGAGGATTTGGAGGGCTTTATAGAACCGGGGAGGGGCGGAAATCCAAGCGATACTGGCATAACAAAGGATGGGGCGGATCATGGATTTGTAGGTGTGAAGGATGGTGGAAGGATGCAGACTCCATGTCCGGCCGGAGTTTCAGGAGGAGGAGGCGGTTGTGAGCTTTGTTTTGGATGGTAAGGAGATGGGGAGTCCAGGTGAGGTGGCGGTCGAGTGTGAGGCCAAGGTATTTGGGGGTAGGAGTGAAGTGGATAGGACGGCCATAAATGGTGAGGTAGAAATCATGGAGGCGGAAGGAGCGGGTGGTGCGGTCTATGATGATCGCTGGGGTCTTGGAGGGATTAACACGGAGGAACCACTGGTTGCACCAAGTGGTGAATTGGTCAAGGTGGGTTTAGAGGGTACGTTGGGACCGTTGAATGGTAGGATAAAGGGCTAGGAAGGCGGTGTCATCAGCGATGATGAACAGGAGGGGGAGGTTTGGGCATATCAGCAGTGTATATGAAATAGAGGAGAGGGGAAAGGACAGAACTTTGGGGCACGCCGGCAGAGGGGTAGAAAGTACGGGAGTTGGAATTGTGGATAGTCACATAGGAGGGACGATGGGAGAGGAAGGAAGCAACGAGACGGACGGAGTTGATGGGGAGAGCATAGGTCTGGAGTTTGAAGAGGAGCCCGGGATGCCAGACACGGTCATTGCCTGTCTCACCTAAGTGATCATTAGTATTTCAAGTGCTGGCTGACCCCCAAAACTTCTGAGCGCCGTTAGTTACACTGCTTTTTCTTATGTTCTATTGTGTGTATTTATGTGGCTCATAGCCGATGGTTTTGAATTACAGTTTAATTGTTTTCAGTGAGTTTCAAGTCGGGGTCTTTAGCAGCTTTAAAAATTGAAATTACTTGCTTGTCAAATGTTAGATTGTTTGGGCCTTCAGCCTGATTAAAATATTGTTTAAAGATAAAGCCTTGGGCCCTCTCCCTACTAAAAATTATTTTAGTTGTGTTTTGAATCATGGGCCTTCGGCCATTTTAAAATTAAAGTTCCTTGTTTGTGAAGTATTAGATTGTGTGGGGACTGCAGCCTAATTTAAGCTAAGGCTTTGTTCTTTAATTTATTTTACCTTGAGTTTTAAGTCATGGGACCCTCAGTGATTTTTAAATTGCGGATTTCTGTCTTTCGAGTGCCAGACTGTTTGGGGTCTTCAACCTAATTGAAGATAAGGCCTTCTGCCTCGTGTTTTTTTTTTTTTAATTTAATTTTACTTTGAGTCTTACATCATGGGCCTCCAGCCGTCTGTAAATTAAGATTGTTGCTTTTCAAATGTTAGATTTTTGGGCCTTCAGCCAAATTGCAGAACTTACTTAATGTGAGGCCTTCTGATCTCTAAATATTCTCTGCTACCAGTGAAACGCCCTGCTAAATCCCACAGGACCGGACAGGTAGTTGGAATTGTGGAAAGGGGCCAAAATGAGCGGCTGTCAGTTACAGTCGAACACATATAACTTTATTTATTTGACCAAACATTACAGTACAAATTCTTGAACTTCATTATCGGCTGTATACGCCTCACTATCTTATTCCTTAAGGGCACAACCACTTTAATTTAAAAAAAAACGGCTAAAGGCCATTAACTCAAAATCAAGACGTCAAAGAGAATATTTAGAGATTAGAAGTCGTCAAATTAAGTAAGTTCTACAATTTGGATGAAGGCCCAAAATCTAACACCTGAAAAGCAACAATCTTAATTTAAAGACGGCTGAAAGCCCATCAATTAAGTCTCAAAGTAAAATTAAACAAAAAACACAAGCCAGAAGGCCTTATCTTCAATTAGGATGAAGGCCCCAAACAGTCTGATGCTCAAAAGACAAAAATCCTTAATTTAAAAACGGATGAAGGCCCAACGACCTAAAACTCAGGCTAAAATAAATTAAACAATAAAGCCTTATCTTAAATTAGGGTGAAGGCCCCATACAATCTAATACTTGACAAACAAGGAACTTTAATTTTAAAATGACTGAAGGCCCATGATTCAAAACACAACTAAAATAATTTTTAGTAGGGAGAAGGCCCAAGGCTTTATCTTTAAACAATATATTAATCAGGCTGAATGCCCCAACAATCTAACACTTGACATGCAAGGAATTTTAATTTTTAAAGCTGCTAAAGGCCCCTACTTGAAACCCACTAAAAAAAATTCAATTTTAATTCAAAACCATCGGCTATGAGCCACATAAATACACACAATAGAACATAAGAGAAAGCAGTGCAGCTAACGGCGCTCAGAAGGTTTGGGGGTCAGCCAGCACTTGAAATCCTAACGATCACTTAGGTGAGACAGGCAGTCGACGCAACCATTCTCGATCCGACGACAACCCAACCAACAGAGAGTCAACAGACCCACTGGCAAGGTAACTTGCAATCCACTCGACCAGCACAGCCTCTGTTTCAAGGTACAGCTCCACGATGGCAGCTCGGTGGGGCCGTGTGTTATCATCCATCAGGATGAAGGTGGGACTCACTGCACCCCTAAAAAGGCGGACATACTGGTGCAAAATGATGTCCCGATACACCTGAACTGTTACAGTACCTCTGTCGAGGACATGCAGGGGTGTACGTGGCCGTCTGCGGGCACTGATGGTGACATATCGGTCTTCTTGTGGTGTTCTAAACTATGGACATCCCACTCTGTAGCGCCTGGATACGTTTCCTGTCTGCTGGAATCGTTGCCATAATCTTGAGATCACGCTTTGTGGCACACGAAGGGCCCGGGCTATGACCAGCTGTGTTTGACCAGCCTCCAGTCGCCCTAGAATTCTGCCCCTCATAACGTCATCACTATGTGTTTTTTGAGCCATCTTCAACACACAGTCACCATTAGCACGTCTGAAAACGTCTGCACACTTACTCACTGTACCGTACTCTGACATGCACCAACACACCTCTGCGTATGTGGACTGCTGCCAGCACCACCGTGCGACGACCGCAGGTCAGATGCACCACATGGTCATTGCCCGAGGTGATTTAAACCCGCAAACCGCTCACCAGAGCGTTGTTTCACCATGTATCAGCATTATCCTTTATTTATGAGCATGAGTGTAATACAATTGCTGTTCTGTTGTCCGCTGAACTCTTTTCTTTTTCTTTTTTTTCTTTTTTTTTTTCGCGACGCAATATTCCTTCTAGTATCCCACTCCCCCTGTTCCCCTCTTCATCTCGTTTCGTCTTAATCCATGTTGAGTCCCGTTAAAGTCCTATAGCCTATATTTAGCTGTTGTTTTGCCTAAACGTGCTGTTTTTTGGGATCTATTTGGTTTCTTGATTGTTAATCGTGCTTCCATCTGACTTCAGGGAAAATGTAAACTGTTAGAGATAAGCCAAATATTTTTGAAAAGACTTTTGGGAGAGTGTGGGTAGCCATTTTACAGAACAAGCTATCACGACTTCGTTACGAGACTACGTAGAAGAATGATCTCACTGTGCGTCGCTCTATTCATTTACGAATGATAGACCCCAAACCTCTATCACTGTACCAGAACAGCCGACAGAGAACCACGAAGTATTTCACTTTCCGTCAAGACGGAAATGATAATAACTTGTAACAGTAGATCTATAAAAACAAAAATTGTTGAGAGCAAGTGAAATATTCTGTGGACTTCAAATTTACAATCCTCTACACTGTATCTGGTTGCATTCCCTATCCAACTCTCCATCGTAGTTGAACCCAGCTCACATAGTTTTGTTTCCATTAATACATTACTATTCATTTCGGTTATAAAAATGAAAACTTTCGAGCGCCAGGTTCTTTTTACAGTTTGTCCGATAGATAGAAACCAAGGGGCATTAAAATGAAAACGAGTGAACTGTTTATTATTTTAAACATCATCGCCATAGCAGTTAATACAAGTTTCCCACTGTGAGACAAGACGTTCAGTGCCTTCATGGAAAAACGTTTACCGCTGCCTATGGAAGTATGGTCGTACCCCGACGTGAACCACTTCGTCTGATGTCGATGACCGTGAATGTCTTTCTTTATGACTCCAAAACTATGCTAATCACATGGGGAAGAATCGACATTTCATATAGGCTTCCAGGCTGCTGTTGTTCTTACTATTCTACAGTTAAAAAAGATCCCATTTGATAGTGGCAGGCTGTACAGTAATCGGTTTAAAAGTATTTCAGAACAAAAAGAGTCTCGCTTGCGAAATTATCTAATGTACATGACGCGTTTCACCCATTTGGGGATTCATAAGGTTGCGTTATTGACATAAAATAATTCCCAACCGAAACTGGTTGAAACATTTACGTTATTTATCTTGGGAATTAAATAACCGCTTCAGCTGTATTTTGGTCATTTATTACTGTACCACTACCGGTTTCGGGTCGTTAAAGCCACATCTTCAGATGACATATGATTAAAAAATTACAGCAGAGAAGCTCTGAATCTTTTATCCTAACATTCGTTGTCCACCAATAGAAAACACCGCTAAAAGACGGATGTCATAGATAAAAAAACTGCCAAATTAATCCATGACATCCGTCTTTTAATCATATGTCATCTGAAGATGTGGCTTGTGGCTTTAACGCCACGAAACCGGTATGCTACACTAATAAAGGACCAAAATATAGCTAAAGTGGTTATTAATACCCAAGATGAATACACATAGCTATGGCTGTCCCACCACTAGGTTGCCTGCCCTTCTTTCCTTTTTTATTTTTTTCTGTGGGGGTTGGGGTGGGGGGGGGGGGCAGGGGTCATCAGTTTTCTGACTTTAGTGCGCCATCCTCTTCATCTCAGAGTAGCACTTGAAACCTACGTCCTCAATTATTTTCTAGATGTATTCCAATCTCTGTCTTCCTCTACAGTCGTTTCCCTCTACAGCTCCATCTGATACCAAGGAAGTCATTCCTTTGTGTCTTAACGGATGTTCTAGCATCCTGTCCCTTCTCCTTGTCAGTGTCCTCCACATATTCCTTTCCTCTCTGATTCTCCAAGAATCTTCATTCCTTTCTTTATGGAACCATCAAATTTGCAACATTCGCCTATAGCACCACATCTCATATGCTTCGATTCTCTTCTGTTCCGGTATTCCCACAGTCCATGTTTCACTACCATACAATGCCGTATTCCAGACGTACAATCTCAGAAATTAAGGCCTATGGTTGATACCAATAGACGTCTCTTGGCCAGGAATGCCGCTTTTGCCAGTGGCAGTCTGCTTTTGATATCATCCTTGCTCCGTCCGTCATGGCTAATTTTGCTACCTAGGCAGCAGAACTCCTTAACTCCAACTACTTCGTGACCACGAATACCGATGTTTAATTTATGGCTGCTTTCATTCCTGCTACTACTCATTACATTCGTTTTCCTTCGATTTATCCTCAGTCTATATTCTGTACTCAGTAGCCTGTTCATTCCATTCGGCAGTTCCTGTTATTCTTCTTCACTTTAACTGAGAATAACAATTTCATCAGTAAATCATATCACTAATATCCTTTCACCTTGAATTTTAATCCCGCTTCTCAATCTTTTCTTTATTCACATCATTGCTTTTTCGATGTACAGATTGAGCAGTAAGGGCAGAGACCACGTCCTCGTCTTACACGCTTTTTAATCCTAGCATTTTTTTCTTGGTATTCCACTCTTACCATTCCCTCTCACCTCTTGTACGTATTACATATTACCCTTCTCTCACTATAGCTTACACCTATATTCCCCAGGATTTCGAAAACCTTGCACCACTGGATACTGTCGAACACTTTTCCAGGTCGACAAACCCTATGAACGTGTCTTGATTTTTTCTTCACTACTGATTCCATTATCAACTGAAACGTGAGAACGCCTCTCTGGTGCATTTACCTTTCCTAAAGCCAAACACCTGAGTCGAAACAAGGCCCCCGGAGTAGACAACATTCCATTGGAACTACTGACGGCCTTGGGAGAGCCAGTCCTGACAAAACTCTACCATCTGGTGAGCAATATGTATGAAACAGGCGAAATACCCTCAGACTTCAAGAAGAATATAATAATTCCAATCCCGAAGAAAGCAGGTGTTGACAGATGTGAAAATTACCGAACATTCAGTTTAATAAGCCACAGCTGCAAAATACTAACACGAATTCTTTACAGACGAATGGAAAAACTAGTAGAAGCCGACCTCGGGGAAGATCAGTTTGGATTCCGTAGAAATACTGGAACACGTGAGGCAATACTGACCTTACGACTTATCTTAGAAGAAAGATTAAGGAAAGGCAAACCTACGTTTCTAGCATTTGTAGACTTAGAGAAAGCTTTTGACAATGTTGACTGGAATACTCTCTTTCAAATTCTAAAGGTGGCAGGGGTAAAATACAGGGAGCGAAAGGCTATTTACAATTTGTACAGAAACCAGATAGCAGTTATAAGAGTCGAGGGACATGAAAGGGAAGCAGTGGTTGCGAAGGGAGTAAGACAGGGTTGTAGCCTCTCCCCGATGTTATTCAATCTGTATATTGAGCAAGCAGTAAAGGAAACAAAAGAAAAATTCGGAGTAGGTATTAAAATCCATGGAGAAGAAATAAAAACTTTGAGGTTCGCCAATGACATTGTAATTCTGTCAGAGACAGCAAAGGACTTGGAAGAGCAGTTGAACGGAATGGATGGTGTCTTGAAGGGAGGATATAAGATGAACATCAACAAAAGCAAAACGAGGATAATGGAATGTAGTCGAATTAAGTCGGGTGATGTTGAGGGTATTAGATTAGGAAATGAGACACTTAAAGTAGTAAAGGAGTTTTGCTATTTGGGGAGCAAAATAACTGATGATGGTCGAAGTAGAGAGGATATAAAATGTAGACTGGCAATGGGAAGGAAAGCGTTTCTAAAGAAGAGAAATCTGCTAACATCGAGTATAGAATTAAGTGTCAGGAAGTCATTTCTGAAAGTATTTGTATGGAGTGTAGCCATGTATGGAAGTGAAACATGGACGGTAAATAGTGTGGGCAAGAAGAGAATAGAAGCTTTCGAAATGTGGTGCTACAGAATAATGCTGAAGATTAGATGGGTAGATCACATAACTAATGAGGAAGTATTGAATAGGATTGGGGAGAAGAGAAGTTTGTGGCACAACTTGACCAGAAGAAGGGATCGGTTGGTAGGACATGTTCTGAGGCATCGAGGGATCACCAATTTAGTATTGGAGGGCAGCGTGGAGGGTAAAAATCGTAGGGGGAGACCAAGAGATGAATACACTAAGCAGATTCAGCAGGATGTAGGTTGCAGTAGGTACTGGGAGATGAAGAAGCTTGCACAGGATTGAGTAGCATGGAGAGCTGCATCAAACCAGTCTCAGGACTGAAGACCACAACAACAACAACAAAGCCAAACATGTTCTTTCGCATTCTTCAGTGTATAAGCTGATTGTGTGATAATTCTCGCACTCGTCAACGCTTGTAGTCTTCGGGAAGCCGTTACACGCCTTCTATACACTCACAATCTCTCTACATAAAATTAGTACGATTTTGGAGCTCTCAAGAAAAAATTACTTACGGCGCTTGGCTACAATTATGGTTCCGTATACAAACCCAAACATTTTTCTATGAAGGTATTGTCCATCCTGTCTTTAAAAAAAATGTTCGAATGTGTGTGAATTCCTAAGGGACCAAACTGCCAACGTCATCGGTCCCTAGACTTACACAGTAATTAAACTAACTTATGCTAAGAACAACACACACACCCCTGCCCGAGGGAGTGCTCTTCTCGGCTTATCTTAAAAGTCATGGCGATTATTGCTGAAATAATAAAGAGTTACCTACTTTTTTTACATGTCTCGTTTCCACTGGACTATTTTGAGACACACTCAGTTCTTGTATTCATACGTGCGCCAGCAGCATAACAATAATACGGTAAAGTGTGTTGCTTCTTCTGTCCTGTTTTTTGTGCCAAGTAATGAATCTCACACCGTTCACATTACAGTCCTAGCAGTGTAAATGAGGCGTCCGATTAGCATCTCCCAGCCACCTTCACATTCCAAGGAGCAACAGTGTTAATCCGTTTCTGTAGGCGGTACATCCTGTTTCGCCTCGCAACACAGCAATTGCTCTCCGACGTAGCACAAGGACTACACTGTCGATATGGGAAGAGGCATACATTAAAGACTGCCGCCAGCAGCGCACTTTGCACGCTGTTGCGAGACAAGACCACCTATTGTGCAATGTGGACTGTGCTAAGTGAGTCAAAATGAGACGTACTCAGATGATTCGGCCGACGAGAACGCCCGTGTGGCAGCGGGGTGAGTTGTAGAGCGCCGTCTGTGTAGGCATTGGAATTTAGCGTGGGAGGCGGCGGTCCGGCTCCTTTCATCTGTGCCAGCAAAGTGCCTTATTCAGTCCTAAACGGCGGATCGTGCTCCCACGTCTCTTCAGCCGAGAAGACGCGAAGGCCAACGGCCAGCGCTCTCACACACCACACCTGCGGCCGGCGCTATTCCGCCAATGCGAGCGAAGACATCGCTCCATCACCCGCAGCGCTTGCCAGACAGCTTCTGAGGCCTCCCTGCTAGTCACCCCGAGTGAATGCTGGCTGGCGCATTGAGCAATGACCGCAGAGAATAGGAACAGTTACCGCATGTCGCTCTCCGGCAGACATATGCGTGTCAAGGAAAGTCGGCTCGTCCCTAGCGAATACCGTCCTTTTATGGCGAAAGATGCCTCTCCGCTATAAAGTCCACCTACACTTACGAAAATATATTATGCTAATTCTTCTCATCGCACTAATTCAAGAAATTGATTGACGGGACTCCTTTCGTATCGAAAGTAACGTTTTTTTTTATTGATCACACCACTGACTTCTGTAAAAGAAGCATTCATTCTAAGTACCACAATTTGAACCATTATTGACAAGAAGTTTTTCATCCAAATACGTCTGTGTGTTAGCGATATTCGCATCGGAGAATTTGGTTCTTCCTAATAGCCACCTGTTCATAAGTGGTGCATAAGAACTGCAATTCCTGTTTACAAAATGTCACAATCTTCGTTGTGTAAATGGCGTTAGGAAAATGCTGTCATAAGTTTTCTATAGGCAGGTTTCCGGAGTGTTTTCGATCATGTTCAAAATCGCAATAAGCATATACAGATTCTCTTAATCCACTGCTCGGAATTCATCTGTATTGATACTGTGTGCAACAAGCAGAATTCTGGGGAATTGTTTCCCTTTTCGTCGATAACTTCCACGCTGTTTTTGTCAGGTAGTCGTGCTTTCTAAGACATGAAGAGGCATGATGAAAAACGTGTCGCTCTAGACACCAGTAATACACCTTCTTCTTCAATGTATAAGTGACAAATGTACTAGATTATTCTAATTATTACTAGAGTAGGAAACTAATGAGATTAGAATCTTATTGTTTCCTTACTCGTCCCCTAAGTGGCGTTAAATGGTTCAAATGGCTCTGAGCACTATGGGACTTAAATTCTGAGGTCATCAGTCCCCTAGAACTTAGAACTACTTAAACCTAACTAACCTAAGGACATCACACACATCCATGCCCGAGGCAGGATTCAAACCTGCGACCGTAGCGGTCGCGCGGTTCCAGACTGCAGCGTCTAGAACCGCTTGGCCACTCCGGCCGGCTAAGTGGCGTCATTTATATACTGTATGGAGGGGCGTGAGGCCAGCACGCTGGTCTCCCATTGCCGCATTTCCGAATGTAGGAGAGACACTGCTCCTCTTTGAAGCTGCGCCCCAGATGCCCTCAGGGGCTGAGTGCATTCAGTTCAAAAGTTATTTCACAAGAACAAATCCCTGTCAGGAGCTGAATCTGGACCCTTTGAATGACAAGACGATATGCTCACAGCTCAGCTACTTTTATGATGTTTCGAAAAGAACAATAGTTCTATTTAGACTGAAAAGTTCTTACAAGCGAAAAGTTCACTACATATTTTAAGTTGCAAAATGGCATGAAGAATAGCTGAATCTTGACAAATACTTTCACTTGAATGGAAACTATGATACAGAATGGGGTATTATTTATAACATAAAATACTGGATATAACATTTTTTTTAATTACACGTGAATAAGATGTCACATCGATGCAGTACTGACTCCATACAAGTAATTCTGGGTTTTGATCAGTCTGGCTACTCTTACACAGCGAAACGAATTAATACCACTTGACTTCAAATTTAACATTTCGTAGAACTTCAGATCAAGTATTTTAACCTAAGCTTCTGAAACGAATGAGATTCATAAACTATACTTTCACTAATAATCGTCATTCTTGTAACTACGTAATTTACTGGATCGACTGTTTCTCAATTTGCAGCAATAATAAATATCCGGCGGAGGCACAGTTTCCTCAAGACAAGGAGAATACAATGGAATACTTCGATAACTATCACTGATTTTTCCTGACAAGTAGATGAGTATTTTTATACAGTCACCGTTTTTTTGTGTTACGGTAAACAATACTATTTTTCCCAGAATTTGCAGATATACACCGAAAATCATTGTACCACCACCAGCCGTTATGACAACCTTTATTATTACTGACATTCCCGATTCTTACAATTCACCAGGTGTGAGAAGTATTTCATCAAAGTGTTCTGAATATACATAGATTTTGTTCCATTCCACTGTAAATAACGTCAAAACATTGCGCTCTTATTTTGACGTTTTGTATCACGGGCTGAAATGTCACTTATGTATTAATACGAATATTGTGTTTGAAAAACTTCATATGTTTAATGATAGTTTGTAGCAATCGAAACTGGTAGCAGTAATAAAAGTTTTAATAGTTGACAGTGGTGCAATGTGGTTATCGATGACTATTTTTCCTTTTTCTGGATATGCACTGGTGTGCAAAATTTAAGGAATGACATAACTTTCGCATTGTGTCTCCCTGCAAACTAGTACAGCTCGATGACACTTGGACCACACATAGATGGAATTAAGGGGACCTTGTATGTCCTACGCCGCCAATGTAAAAATATCGAAACTTTTCAAGACACCTACTTACAGTTTCCCAAAATTATTGGATGCGCCTTTCTGGATACACTGAACTAGAATTATTACTAAAATTTTATTGTGGGGCATGTTATCTTTTTTTCTTATTTTTTCAACCACTCAATTTTTTATAGAATTTTGTAAATAAATGAACAAACAAACCAACCTACTCAGGATATTTTAATTATTCTAATTCCACATGTGTTGAATCTCACACTTGGCATGCTGTGAAAATGTCATGCCTCTACCATCAGTACTTTTCTAGAAAACGGGTCATTTATTGCAAAAAACGTAGTTCAGATATATTGAAGTTTAAAACTTTTTTATTACAAATTCTTATACAGACCTTCATTTCCGCGTCTTTTATGCACGAGAGTTTACCTGGCTCATAGTCTGTTCCTTCTTCCGTGACACAACAGCCAAGTTCTTGCCTCCTCGTTCTTTCTTGCTTCTTTTGTCATTTGCTGAGCAACTGATTCTGCTTCACGTACACGAAGCTCATCCAGTTCCCTTAGTCCTTTACCTGTGTTCAGTCCGAATCTTACCCATAACTTCTCCAGAACCTTAAGTCTTTCATATTTCCCATATAAAAAATTATTACAGCATCAGACACCGCCAACTTCAGAGTCATAAGGCCAAGAAATACATTTTTAGTCACATGGCACTACACAACATTATTGAAGGACTGATTCACATTCTGGGTCTTCCCATATAAACACTTCTTCAGGATTTGCTAAATCTCCCGGGCGTTGTCACTTCAGAAACATTATTGTGGTTTCTTTCACTGATAGAACACGTGCTTTCAAGTATTTCAGAAGAAAATGCAGGGCTCACATATCTGTTACCATTCATTTTATTTACGTATAAAAAGCAATAGAAGTTAACTTACTACAAAAATAGCCGATAATCACACTACTTTCAACGAAAACTAGTATCAGAAACAGAGTACTGATTTGTTTATTCGTAATGCCAACTTCTGAGACGTAGCGTAGGCACAAACAAAGCAATTCACAGCCTTCTAGACTGTTTAGTTCCCAAGATATGACTGCTCAACTGTGGCAGTATATGGGTAGCCGCGAAATTTGACAGTCACATATCAACATTAAAAATATTATTTTAAGGTCTCACAACTGTATGATTTTAATGTATTGTATACTAAAATGTTCATGAAAGTCCAAAGTACATTATGGAGTAGAAAATAGAAAATGCCAAAATTTTTTAACGAATTTTACGTACAATGCCCCATTAATACAGTATAGTAGAGAAGATAATGAAAAGAAATACGCATTAGACGAGCAAAAATGACACTTTTATTCAAATACATTGTCCCCTGGAAATATTTCTTAATAGACTGTGTGATCACCACAGACGGCATGCATGTTCTGCAGTGTGCTCTCATGCTTGCCACAAGGTTGGCAAGGAGTTCCTGTGTCAGGGCGCTCCATTCCTTTACCAGCGCGCTTGACAACTGCTGAATGGTCTTCTGTGCAACACTCCCACAGGTGCTCAGTGGCATATAAGTCGCGGGAACGGTAAGGCCAATCAATTCGTCGAATATCTGCTCCTTCCAAGCCATACTCAGGCTGCGCTGTTACTGCAACCGCACTTGTCTTGCATAAAAATCGAGTCAGGGGCGAATGCAACTCTGAAAAGTCGCAACTGGAAAAAGAGTTCTGTGTCACAATAGCGTTGATCGGTGAGAGTACTGTCTTTAAAGATTCGAAGATTAGTACGCTCATGCAACAATATGTCTCCTAAAACTACACTAAAGGGCCAGAGGAACTGGTACACCTGCCTAATATGATGTAGGGCCTCCACGAGCACGCAAAAGTGCCGCAACTCGACTGATGTCTGAAGTTGTGCTGGAGGGAATCGACACCATGAATCCTGCATGGTTATCCATTAATCCATAAGAGTACGAGGGGGTGGAGACCTATTCTGAACAGTACGTTTCAAGGCATCCCAGATGTGCTGTATAATGTTCATGTCTGGGGAGTCCGGTGGCCAGCGGAAGTGCTTAAACACAGAAGAGTGTTTCTGGAACCACTCTGCAGCAATTCTGGATGTGTGGGATGTTGCACTGCCCTTCTGGAATTACGGAAGTCAGTCGGAATGCACAATTGACGTGAATGGATGCAGGTGGTCAGGCAGGATGCATACGTAGTTGTCAACTATGAGAGTCTTATCTAGACGCCTCAGGTGTCCCATATCTCCCCACACCATTACAGAGCCTCCATCAGACTGATCAGTCGCACGCTCGCATGCAGGGTCCATGTATTCACGAGGTTGTCTCTATACTCGTACATGTCCATTCGCTCCATACAATTTGAAAAGAGAGTCGTCCTACCAGGCAACACGTTTCGAGTCATCAGCATTCCAATGTCGGCGTTGATGGGCCCGGGCGAGGCGTAAAGCTCTGTGTCACGCAATAATCAAGCGTACATGAGTGGTCTTTCGGCTCCAAATGTCCATATTGATGTTATTCCGTTGAATAATTCACACGCTGATACTTCTTAATCGCCCAGCATTGAAATCTGCAGTAATTTGCAGAAGGATTGCACTTCTGACACATAAAAAGATTTTCTTCAGTCGCCGTTGGTCCCGTTCTTGCAGGATCTTTTTCCGGCGGCAGCGATATCGGACATTTGATGTTTTATCGGATTTCTGGTATTTACGGTACAGTCATGAAACGGTCGTACTGAAAAATCCCCACTTCATCGCTACCTCAGAGATATTGTGTCCCATCGCTCCTGCATCCTCTGCAAAACCACCTTGAAACACACATAAATCTTGAAAACCTGCCATTTTAACAGCATTAACGATCCAACACGCGAATGAACTTGCCCCCCTTCTTGCTGCGGTGTACCGTAGGTCTCTAAAACAGCGTAACGTTCCAAAGGATTGGAAAAGGGCACAGTTCATCCCCGTTTTCAAGAAGGGACGTCGAACAGATGTGCAGAACTATAGACCTATATCTCTAACGTCGATCAGTTGTAGAATTTTGGAACACGTGTTATATTCGAGTATAATAACTTTTCTGGAGACTAGAAATCTACTCTGTAGGAATCAGCATGGGTTCCGAAAAAGACAATCGTGTGAAACCCAGCTCGCGCTATTCGTCCACGAGACTCGGAGGGCCATAGACACGGGTTCCTAGGTAGATGCCGTGTTTCTTGACTTCCGCAAGGCGTTTGATACAGCTCCCCACAGTCGTTTAATGAACAAAGTAAGAGCATATGGACTATCAGACCAATTGTGTGATTGGATTGAAGAGTTCCTAGATAACAGAACGCAGCATGTCATTCTCAATCGAGAGAAGTCTTCCGAAGTAGGAGTGATTTCAGGTGCGCCGCAGGGGAGTGCCGTAGGACCGTTGCTATTCACAATATACTTAAATGACCTTGTGAAGAACATCAGAAATTCACTGAAGCTTTTTGCGGATGATGCTGTAGTATATCGAGAGGTTGTAACAATGGAAAATTGTACTGAAATTCAGGAGGATCTGCAACGAATTGACGCATGGTGCAGGGTATGGCAATTGAATCTCAATGTAGACAAGTGTAATGTGCTGCGAATACATAGAAAGAAATATCCTTTAACATTTAGCTACAGTATAGCAGGTCAGCAACTGGAAGCAGTTAATTCCATAAATTATCTTGGAGTAGGCATTAGGAGTGATTTAAAATGGAATGACCATGTAAAGTTCATCGTCGGTATAGCAGATGCCAGACTGAGATTCATAGGAAGAGTCCTACGGAAATACAATCCGAAAACAAAGGAAGCAGGTTACAGTACACTTGTTCGCCCACTGCTTGAATACTGCTCACCGGTGTGGGATCCGTACCAGATAGGGTTGATAGAAGAGATAGAGAAGATCCAACGGAGAGCAGCGCACTTCGTTACAGGATCATTTAGTAATCGCGAAAGTGTTACAGAGAAGATAAATAAACTCCAGAGGAAGACTCTGCAGGAGAGACGCTCAGTATCTCGGTACGGGATTTTGTTGAAGTTTCGAGAATCACCTAGGAGTCAAGCAGTATATTGCTCCCTCCTACGTATATCTCGCGAAGAGACCGTGGGGATAAAATCGGAGAAATTAGAGCCCACACAGAGGCATACAGACAAACTTTCTTTCCACGAATAATACGAGTCTGGAATAGAAGGGAAAACTGATAGAGATACTCAAAGTATCCTTCGCCACACACCATCAGGTGGCTTGTGGAGTATGGATATAGATGTAGAACACTTGCGCCAGTACTTGTTGTCTTACATAGGCATTGCCTACCGCAGCGCCTTATTCTGCCTGTTTACATATCTCTCTATTTGAATGTACATACCTATAGCAGTTCCTTTTGTGCTTCAGTGTATAATAAGTAGCCCACAAAAACAATCATGAAGGACAATGTTCCTTGGTGCACTTCCGTCAAATGAGCCGCACAGTCGCTATACTCTTCACACAGTCGGAAACGGTGGGGCCGGTGTGGGGTTGTCAACGGACCATAACTTTCTGGTCTTCGGCGAAAGAGACCTCCTCCATGCTTTTGTCGTGCCACCACGAAACGTGAGACTACGTGCCTTGCAATCTATTTAATTGTCAGGAGAAGAAATTACGATATTGAAATTATTATTTATTTATTCATCAGTGAAGTAATAAACAGTAACCTAAAGATCGCTAGCAAGACTATTTTGTTCTCCTCGTTCTACGTTCTAGTTGCTGTATCATCTCGCCATAGACTGGTAAACTTTTAATTGTGTTTGCGGCAGTCATATAGGACAACGTTCCTTTTAGTGTTTGACGCCGTTCGCTTCTTGCCTCCTACACAGTGTAGCGATAACGTGGGGCTGCAGCCGACAGTAGTCGACCACCTCCTCTCCTCCGGACTACAGTACTTCTGGTTCGGAACGTTTCCGATGCACGTGAAACGATGCTCTGAGCAATACTAAACTCCAGGGCTACACTCGTCACACTCCGTCCTTCTTTCAGTTTCCCGATGACTCTTCTCCGAGAGAAATCATCCTGATATTGTTCACAGGCATTGTCATTCAGAACACAACCCAGCTTTCTGTGCACGACTGGCAAATCTCTGGCAGCATGCCCCTCCCCCCCCCCCCCCCCCATTCCCACATTTTCATTCATTTCTATCGAGTTGTTAATGCGTTTTGCTACGTTTTGAAGATCAGTGTAGTTAATGCACTCATAAAACGGCTTTCTTGCTAGCAATAAAAGCTTTTAAACAGTAACAAAAGTACCTCAGGCACACGGGTAATAACAACACTAAGACAGACTGTCAAATAAATATTGGACGGAAAGCTAAAATGAATCCATTGTTTCATACTCTCCTTAGGAACAATTTAGGCGAAAGAGGGGCTAATAAATCCATTACATGTATGCCCAGTCACGAAATGTTATAAATTTCTAGAAACTATGTAATCTGAAGGGAGAGTGAAAGAGGTAGGGAGAGAGGAAGGGGAAAGTTACATGTTAACGGAACTAAATCGACAGATGTAAAGGTAATATCCGGAGTCCCACAGGGAAGAGTGGTAAGATCGTTGCTGCTTCCGATATATTTAAATGATCTAGTAGAAAGCATAGGGTGATCTTGAAGGCTATTTGCAGATGATGCTGTTGTCTGTACCAAAGTAGCAACGCCGGAAGATAGTAAGAATTTTCAGAACGTCCTGCAGAGAATTGATGAATAGTGCAGACTCTGGAAGTTGACCCTGAACGTAAATAAATGTAACATCTTGCGCATACACTGGCAAAGAAATTCATTACTCTACAGCTACACTATTGATGACAAACAGCTGGAGACAGCGTCAGGCGTCAAATATCTAGGCGTAACTATCCAGAGGGACCTCAAGTGCAATGACCATATAAAACAGATTCTGGGAAGAGCAGACACCAGACTCAGGTTCATCGGAAGAATCTTAAGGAAATGTAACTCATCCACGAAAGAAGGGCTTATAAGACGCTTGTTCCCTTGACTCTCGAGTATTTTTCATCTATCTGGGATCCCTATCAGGTAGGACTGATAGAGGAGATAGAGAAGATCCTACAAAGAGCGGCGCGTTTCGTCACAGGATCGTTTAACTGGCGAGAGAATGTTACGGAGAAGCTACACAAATTCCACTGGCAGACATAACAAGAGAGACGTTGTGCATCACGGAGAGATTTACTATTGAAATTCCGGGATAGGACGTTTCAGGAGGAGTCGGGCAACATATTACTTCCTCCCACATACATCTCGCGTATTGACCATGAGGAGAAAATTCGAGAAATTAGAGCCAATACAGAGGCTTACCGACAATCATTCTTCCCACAGCGTTGGAGGGATCAGATAGTGGTACCGAAGTACCCGCCGCCACACGCCATTAGCTGGCTTGCAGAGTATGATGTAGATGTAGGTGTGGAAGGGATTGGCGAAATTTAACGGAATGGAAACAGAGACTTGTTGTGAGGCGACTAAATGGTTGTAATCGGGTAGGTGTCAGTGGTAAAACTTTCTTGCCAATTATTACAGTTGATGTACTACAGTGTGAGTTAAGTGAAAAATCCAGTGAATTATGTAGTGTTCTCATAATTGAAATACAGTCGGCACTGAATAATGAATTATAGGCTAACATGCAATACAAAGGCCTTCTAAATAGGTTCAAAAAATTTTAGTTTCATTTATGCAAATTATTTAAACATGTAGGTAGATTTTAATAACCAAAGATAATTGTTGTCCTTAGGCCAACATTATAGCATAACTGCTATCCACATGATAGGGTATCGCGTCTAAACATTTTAGGAAGAGCCGGCCGGAGTGGCCGAGCGGCTCTAGGTACAGTCTGGAACCGCGCGACCGCTACGGCCGCAGGTTCGAATCCTGCCTCGGGCATGGATGTGTGTGACGTCCTTAGTTTAGTTAGGTTTAAGTAGCTCTAAGTTCTAGGGGACTGATGACCTCAGAAGTGAAGTACCATAGTGATCAGAGCCATTTGAACCATTTGAACCATTTTAGGAAAAATCAGAACTCTAGATGCCCTCTATTACCGAAAGACACGCTGAGAATTAACTCGGAAGGCCAGCGACCTACTTCAGTACTTGAAAGAAATGAAAGCTAGAGGTCATTTCAACGAAAGAGCTCATAAGAGCGCAGAAAGAACAAAACTGAAACGAGCCGCGTCCACAAGAGAGGTGCCACTTCTCGCGAGCTGTCGGCTGCATTAGCAGTGAAAGGCCTGCCAGCCGAGAGAATCTTTGACCCAACAGGTCATCTGGAACACAGACGTTGGCACCTCTTTCTATGCGAGACTAAGACATAAGTAATATAAATGCCGAGGGTCGTTAGGCTCGTGGGCTTATGAATATTCAATACACGCTAGATGAAGCCATGAAGTCACCCTCCTATTATGAACAGTGCTAGAAAAATAATGAGTTATTTATAGTAGTCGTCCTTGTCTGGGGTGTAAAGAGGCAATGAATGAGCCGTCACACATCTTTTACTCTACGTGAAACGTAGCGTCTTGGTGATTCAACAGAGGCAAGGCTATTAAACTGAAGGTAAACAACCATAACATCTGATGACGCCGAATACAATATATTATTTTATTTTTTCAGCACAGCGTTCACATAAATATATCGAGCACCATCTTCAAATTCGACGACTGATTCTCCACTATTGGTTACTGGCAACAGTCAGCTGGTTGTAGTTTGCTGCTACACAGCGTGAATCACTAACTGTTGCCACCCAGAATAACTCAGAAAGTATGATAGTAGCTAAAATTTTGTAGGACAAATGTTGCATGGGACAACGGGGGCCATAACATGACGTTGGTTCTTTGTTTCTAGGTTTGGTTGCGTAAGAGATATAACAGTGAACTTCGTTTCATTAAATGGGATGCTATAGTTTGGTACTTATTTTCTGCTAACGGCTATCGAGATGAATCCAATTATATGTAACAGTAAGGTCTTTGAATGTCAATGAAGGTCAAAAAGGTATCATGAACGTCCATTTACAGAAGGTGTTACAAGTGATGACCATTGGTATAGTTGCAGTGCTGCAATGTTTTTATCTTGGATTGAGTGGTATTCCGTATCGCTTTGGCACTTTTCGAAGCACATGCTCTGACAATTCTCTCTCGTATATCGTGCAAATAGTAAACATTCCCCAAATACGGCGTATCCATCTAAAGTACCATTGACATGTAAACACCATTCGACCGTTTCGCAATACAACACTAACATTAACGGTACGACTAGTATCGTCGAATCAAGCAAATGTGAATGATGTATTCCTTCGAAGAACAAGTCGACATGCTTCTCATTAACGAAGAATGCCTACGAAATTCGGTGAGAGTTAGAGGCTTATACGCTGAAAGATATCCTCAACGTACTCACCCTACACGTCGTACATTTAAATATGTGTGTGATAAATTGGGAACAACTGGATCTTTAACGTATCTGAAACATATTCGACAAAGGTAAGTTACTAACGAGAGAACGGAAGTTGGTGCTCTTGCCACTGTGGTTCGAGATCCCTGTATTAGTTCGCGTCAGATCGCAAGGGAATCTGGCATGAGTCACAGTAGTGTTCTTGGTGTTCTGCAACGCCATAAATATCATCCTTACCATATCAGTCTCCACCAAGAATTAACTGGTACGGATTGTATGCGTCACATTGAATTCTGCTGATGGGCTCAACTTCACATTCAGAGGGAGGCCACATTTATTATTTTCATTTACCGACGAGGCTACATTCACGAACCATGGAAATGTTTATTTGCATAACTGAAAATCCACGTTGCATGTGGCAAGTTGTACACCAAAAGCCGTGGTCCGTTAATGCATGGTGTGGGATTTTGGAGGACAGAACTATAGGCCCCCATTTCATCGAAGGAAATCATAATGGCAGGAAGTACACCTCATTCCTGCAAGAAACATTAGGTCTGTTATTGGAAAAAATACCTTTACTGACAAGGAACAGAACGTGGTATCAACACGATCTGTGTCCGGCACATTTTTAGCTGATGGCTAGAAACGAGGTTCAGAGACAGCTCCAAACCGTTGGATTGGACGCACAAGAGATGTGCCGTGGCCGGCTCGTTCGCCAGTCTTGACGCCTCTGGGTTTTTTCTTGTGGAGATTCGTAAAAGACATTGTTTATAAAGACTTTCCTACTACAGCTGTAAATATGCGAGAGAGAACTGTCACAGCATGTGCTTCGGTAAGTGCTGATGTGATAAGGAATACCACTCAGTCCATGATAAAATCATTGCAAGATACCAATGGTGAACACTTCGAACACCTTCTATAAATGTACGTCCTTGCCACTTTTGTGACCTTCGTTGACCTTCAAAGACCTTAGTCTGCAACCCATTAAAAAAAAAAAAAGTTGACCTTCATATCTCTGACGCGACGCCACCTTTCTACAAAAAAACCAACCTCATATTATGGCCCCTGTTGTCCCTTGCAACTATTTTCCCACAAACTTTTTAGCTCCTGTCATATTTTCATATTTATTCTTGGTCGCAATAGTTAGTGACTCACCCTGTATATTCGAAATTTTATTTTTTTGTTTAATGTTGATATTGGGGAAATGCGTTTTACATTATAACACTTTCACCACTAATTAGCCATGTAATAGAGCAATATATCCAGAATGAGATTTTCACTCTGCAGCGGAGTGTGCGCTGATATGAAACTTCCTGGCAGATTAAAACTGTATGCCCGACCGAGACTCGAACTCCGGAACTCTGCCTTTCGCGGGCAAGTGCTCTACCATCTGAGCTACCGAAGCACTACTCACGCCCGGTCCTCACAGCTGTACTTCTGCCAGTATCTCGTCTCCTACCTTCCAAACTTTACAGAAGGTCTCCTGCGAACCTTGCAGAACTAGCACGCCTGAAAGAAAGGATACAGCGGAGACATGGCTTAGCCACAGCCTGGGGGATGTTTCCAGAATGAGATTTTAACTCTGCAGCGGAGTGTGCGCTGATATGAAACTTCCTGGCAGATTAAAACTGTGTGCCCGACTGAGATCGAGGGACCCGAGTTCGATTCTCGGTCGGGCACATCGTTTTAATCTGTCAGGAAGTTTCAGAAGCAATATATATTTACTTATTCCATTTTCAAATAACACCTTGCATCCTTTTTCTGACATTACAACACAAAAATACAGTTTTTCCGCATGGGAAAAAAGTGATGCAAGGTACAATTGATAATGTAATTGGTAACGAAGTTTTATTGAAAGTTAAAAGTATTGAAATTGAGAAACACATTTCCAATGCTCTACTTAATAATTTCTTCCATTATTACCCTACTAAACACAATAATGAGTAACTTAAATCATATTAAATATAAGCCTTATTGAAAACCAGTTACAAGTTTGAAAGGGAAGCAATTGTAAACTAAAGTAAATTTTCATTTTCCTTCAAGGTGTAACGATACGATATTACAAAACCTCAGTTTATTTGCAAATATCACATTATCCCTGATCGAAGACGACCTTCTGTTTCAGGCTAGAAGCGGGTGGTTGAACGACGAATAATGGCTTAAATATCTGCACTATATATGAGAGGCCTTCAATACGTAACACAACACTTTCATTCTCGACCAATTTGGGTTGAAAATATGCAGAATTAGTTGGAGAACATCGTGCTATGTTCCCGCTTCAACCCCCGTTGTTTCACGAAGTTCCGACAGGTGGGGGTGCTGTACGTAGCTTTTAGGAGCTATCATTGAGGTTTTTGGGGGGAAAAACCAGAGCTTATGAGATAGTCATAGGTGCTTGCAGAATGTCTGCAGAGATTTGGGTGAACAAAAGCATGCTGAGGCGTCTGTCATCATCGTAACAAAGTCGCGCAGACCTCTCCAGATCTATCGCATGTCTTTCGACCGTACGCAGCTGTGACTCCTGCAAATTTGGAAGTCCCGGAATCTCCTGTTAGAAGTGATCGGCGGATTACAAACAAACACCTCACTGGGTATATGCAATCCATTTCTCCCAACAGTCCATGAAAGCGAGTGTACTGCACAGGGTTCCGCGGAGTAAAGCTCAATATTCAGGAATATGACAAGAACGATTATTTGAAGCACAAAGCTTCATACTGACATACGACTTCTTGCGAATGGTTTGCGAGCCACCACACATTTAATGTTCATTGTTATTTATTTTCGGCACTGTCAGGTTTACATATGTGCAAGGGTAAAATCTTTACAACATGTGTTTAACAACGTATCAGTTGAAAAAATTGTGTTTTTAACACATTCACATGTAAGTGTTAACGTACAAATCACGTTGCAGCTGTTGTACTGTTCACATAACTTTAATTTCTGGGTGACTTTTGGGAGAATCTTCTGTGGTGCTTGTCTGAGTGCCTTTGTACCTTATCTAATCAGGGAAACAGCGTCCAAGATGCGACCAAGCAGTTCGTCTCACGTATTCACCTTTCGTTTGTACACCTCGGATATCATCCAACTTCATAAAGAAAAATCACTACCTGGACCAATCCAGCGATTAGGATAAGTGTCATTGACACCTTTCCTCACAAGTCCTGTAAAATTTGGTGGGTATTCTTCGTGCTGGAGGGACAATGCCGTCATGCCGTAGCCAAAAGAACATCCTCGAGGCGTCCAACAAACGAAATTCTTAAAAGAATGCAGGTAATTCCGTCTTGGGAGTCGCATTCTAAAGTGCCTGGGTCTTTAAAATCGTTACACATCATGCCGCACAAAATATTGATTAGAAAACGAACATGGAAAATGGTCTCCTCTGTACCGTCCTACGACCATCAACCCTGAACCCTGAGATAGGAAGTTCTGAAATATTTAGTGAGGGTTGGAACGTGTATCGCAAAGACAGATTAGACACCTTAGGAGGTGGTGTCTTCATTGCAGTTGACAAATATATTGTGTCTACTGAGGTCGAAGTAGAGTGTGATTGTGAAGTTATCTGGACACGTTTAACAGGGCTAGGGGAAATAAAGTTAATTGTGGGGTGTTATTACCGGCCACCAGGATCCACCGTGACAGTTCTAGAATCATTCAAAGGGAGTCTACATTCTGTATCGCATAAGCACCCGGATCATGCTATATTAGTCGGAGGAGACTTCAACCTACCTAGTATAGACTGGGATGTCTATGGATTCATTACAGGTGGTACAGACTAGCCGTCGTGTGAATTACTTTTGAACACATTATCCGAAAACTGTCTTGAGCAACTAAGTCGACAGCCAACGCCTAATGGAAATATTTTAGATCAGGTAGCCACGAACAGACCAGACCTCATCGATGGTGTCAGTGTTGTGACAGTGATTAGTGATCATGATGTTGTCATTACGACTATGGTTACAAAAGTTAAAAAGTCGGTCAAGAAGGCTAGGAGAGTATTCTTACTAGAACGAACAGGTAAGCAGTTGTTAGCATCCAACTTAGTAAATGAATCGACTTCATTTACTCCCGGTACGATGAATGTGGAAGAATTATGGGCAAATTTTAAACACATTGTAAATCACGCATTGGACAAGTATGTGCCGAAAAAGTGGGTTACGGACGGAAAAGACCCACCGTGGTTTAACAGCGCAATTCGGAGAATGCTCAGGGAGCAAAGGCAGTTGCACTCGCGGTACAAGAAAGATCGGGAGGATGAGGATAGGCAAAAGTTAGTAGAGATTCGTGCTTCTGTAAAAAGAGCGATGCGCGAAGCATAAAACCACTACCACCGTCATATCTTAGGAAAAGATCTTCCTGAAAACCCAAGGAAATTCTGGTCTTACGTAAAATCGGTAAGCGGGTCGAAGGCTTCCATCCAGTCACTCACTGATCAGTCTGGCCTGGCAACGGAAGACAGCAAAACGAAAGCTAAAATTTTAAATTTAGCATTTGAGAAAACTTTCACGCAGGAGGATCGTACAAACATACCGCCGTTTGTGTCTCGTAGAGATTCCCGTATGGAGGACATAGTGATAGACATCCCTGGGGTTGTGAAGCAGCTGAATTGGTTGAAAATAAATAAATCGCCAGGTCCTGATGGGATTCCAATTCGGTTTTACAGAGAGTACTCTACTGCATTGGCTCCTTACTTAGCTTGAATTTATCGCGAATCTCTTGTCCAACGTAAAGTCTCGAGCGACTGGAAAAAAGCGCAGGTGACGCCTGTATATAAGAATGGTAGAAGGACCGATCCTCAAAATTACAGACCAATATCCTTAACATCGGTTTGTTGCAGGATTCTCGAACATATTCTCAGTTCGAATATAATGAATATCCTTGAGAGAGAGAAGTTGATGTCCATGCATCAGCCTGGCTTTAGAAAGCATCGCTCCTGCGAAACGCAACTGGCCCTTTTTTCACATGATATCTTGCGAACCATGGATGAAGGGTATCAGATGGATGACATATACCTTGACTTCCGGAAAGCGTTTGACTCGATGCCCCACTGCAGTCTCCTAAGGTACGAGCATATGGGATTGGTTCCCAAGTATGTGACTGGCTCGAAGACTTCTTAAGTAATAGAACCCAGTACTTTGTCCTCGATGGTGAGTGTTCATCTGGAGTGCCCCAGGTAAGTGTGGTAGGTCCGCTGTTGTTTTCTATCTACATAAATGATCTTTTGGCTAGGGTGGATAGCAAAGTGCGGCTGTTTGCTGATGATGCTGTGGTGTACGGGAAGGTGTCGTCGTTGAGTGACTGTAGGAGGACACAAGATGACTTGGACATGATTTCTGATTGGTGTGAAGAATGGCAGCTAACTCTAAATATAGATAAATGTAAATTAATGCAGATGAATAGGAAAAAGAATCCTGTAATGTTTGAATACTCCATTAGTAGTGTAGCGTTTTAATGCAGATGAGTAGGAAAAAGAATCCTGTAATGTTTGAATACTCCATTAGTAGTGTAGCGCTTGACACAGTCACGTCGATTAAATATTTTGGCGTAACATTGCAGAGCGATATGAAGTGGGACAAGCATGTAATGGCAGTTGTGGGGAAGGCGGATTTTGGGAAGATGTGGTTCATTTGTAAAGGAGACCGCTTATAAAACACTAATACGACTTATTCTTGAGTACTGCTCGAGCACTTGGGGTCCCCATCAGGTCGGATTGAGGGAGGACATAGAAGCAATTCAGAGGCGGGCTGCTAGATTTGTTACTGGTAGGTTTGATCATCACGCGAGTGTTACGGAAATACTTCAGGAACTCGGGCGGGAGTCTCGAGGAAAGGAGACGTTCTTTTTGTGAATCGCTACTGAGGAAATTTAGAGAACCAGCATTTGAGGCTGACTGCAGTTCAATTTTACTGCCGCCAACTTACATTTTGCGGAAAGACCACAAAGATAACATAAGAGATATTAGGGCTCATACAGAGGCATATAGGCAGTAATTTTTCCCTCGTTCTGTTTGGGAGTGGATCAGGGATAGAAGATGCTAGTTGTACTAGGTACCCTCCGCCACGCTCCTTATGGTGGAATGCTGAGTATGTATGTAGATGTAGAATGATTATTACAACTGTTTATTTTTGATTCCATTTCGTATAAACATGGCCTCATCAATGAACAATGAGTAGTATTAATGGAGGCAAGCGATGATTCTCATTTAACCAGTGACAAAATTAAAGTCGTGTGGCACTGTCGGGCAGTGTGGAGACTGTGGACGCACTGTATGTGAAATGAGTACAAGTCTTCCTCCTATAATGTTCGCTACACACGTCCATACACGCGTTTGTGGAACATTGATACGCGTGGAATAACCGCCATGTGGTAGTATCGCTACACAGAACCATTTCAACAATGTGTTGCTACTCCTGCAGATTTCGTTCAACTACACATTGAAACGATAAGGAATTCGATATTTCGGAAAGCACCGATGGTATTCTTCGTCAACAGCAGGTGAACATGCACCACATCTGCATATTCTTCATTAGTGTAGATGTATGGCACTTTACCCAGCTCGTGAACGAAAGAAGTAAACCGATGCTTCTCTCTGATACACTTTCCATCCCTCATATTCATTCACACACAACACACAACGGACATGTGAGCGTTGAACGCGCTAGTGTAGTGGTAGAAAGACGCACCGAGCATAGAGGCCGAAAGCCACGAAGTATGTTGCGCTGGAATAAATCGTTAAAGAGGTTGGGTGAGTGAGACACACATTTGTGCGTAACGTTCCGAACAACAAATTACGTTAAATTTATTATCTCTTGAGAATCATTCGGAATACGGGGGAGGAGCACATACGAAGCGTTTAGAAGCGATCTTGTCCCTAAATACTAAGCATTCGTCCTGGGCTGTCCTGCACAGTCTTCAGCAGGCGACAACAGGGAGTTCTCGGACACGGATAACTAGCCAACTGATTGGGCTTTTGTTTGGCATGGTGCTTGAATACCACCCCAAGTGAGTGACTCTATTATGACTTGGCCTCCCACACCGTCCCCTTACCCTCCCCCACCACACATTCCACCGCTTTTGAGAGATCCGTGCCCAAATTTCAGGACATACTATCGACACAGAGATGACGGAATGATAAATAATAGGAATTTGAACATTTTTCATCATCAAACGCATATTTTCCAAGAAGTTAAGAATATGAACTTAAAAAAACTGGCGCTTAAGTATGCATGAGGTGAACACTATTCAAGGAAAATGGCACTGTCCGAACGACCACGGAAACTAGTTGGGAGTGGAGTATCAGTGGTGCATTCCTACATATCTTCCCAAATATTTTTTTTCATATGTTTATTTCTCGTATCGAAACATCTCCGAATAGGGCCATTCTAAAACTGTCACGAGGTAACAGAGGCAGTTTTATTTCGAAGCTCCATAATTGTTAAGTCGCTTCTGGAAAAACAATGGAAATCGCACAACCGCGCGGACGTGGTCCATCACTCATCATCAACAATCACCGATTTTTCAGGCAGTAGTATCGTAGCCTTGGTAAGTAACAAAATTAAATCCGGGGAAAAAGATTTGTAAATTATAACCAGATCTTGGGAAGAAACGATGTAATTGACGTGAAAGTTTTCTGGGTATTGTACCGGATCATAATATAAAAAAATCCGTTTTGGGGAAATAACTGTAAGAGTGGCCAAAACGTTCGTTTCTCCAGTATAGTTCTTGTTTGCATTATCACGTGGAACGATATTCATAAAACTTTTACGTCAATTTAGTCAACAGAGTCTAACAGCGAATGGGAAACGACCAGGATTAAAATTTTATTTTCTTACTGATTCAAGTCGTTTATGAAACTTATTTACCTTCCTTGTTATTATTCACTGTCGATTTATTTATTGTTTTAACCTTACGATTCCCACCAACTTCAATACAGAGGAAAATGTGTATGCAACAACACAGAACAGAATGTACTACGGGCGTTCAGTAAGTAACGCAACAATTTTTTTTTATCAACCAGTTTCGGTGGAAAAACTCAGAAATGTGTCATGGGACGTTGTGGAACTTTCCAGATGGTTCCGATAGACGGCAGCGCTATACGTAGCCTTCAAACTTGTGTCGGTAACGGGACTGCGTTCCAAGCCGAGAATCGTCATTCTGTTTCCTTTGGCGGAAAACCAGAGCGTCGCAGATACTCACAGGCGCTTGCAGGATGTCTACAGAGTACAGCTAGTGAACAAAGGCGCGATGAGTCATTGGGCGAGGAGTCCGTCCTCATCGTAACAAGCTCGCACATACCTGTCAGATCAGGCGCGTGCCGGTCGGCCGCACACACCTATGTCTCCTGCACTGTTGTAACGCACGGACACTCTCATTCGAGGTGATCGACGGATCACAATCAAACACCTCGCTGCACAATCAAGACGTCTCTGTTGGTAGTGCTAACATACTCGTCCAACATTTGCGGAACTCAAAGGTTTGTGGTCGCTGGGTTCCTCGCGTCTAACAGAAGAGCACAAAGACCAATGGAGAACTTTTTGTACGGAGTTGTTTGAACAATACGAGGCTGATTGTGACATTTTTTGGTCGGACACTGTCACAGACGATGAAGCATAGTTCGTTAATTCGAACTGGACATAAAACGTTTATCCATGGGGTGGCCACAACACCTCTCCATCGAAGAAAAAGTTCAGAGTCGTACCCTTAGCTGGTAAGGTCTTGGCGACGGTCTCATGGGGCTCTGAATGGGTTATTCTGTTTGATTGTCTCCGTCATGGCGCACCGATCAACTCTGAAATGTATTGTGATACTCTCAGGAAACTGAAGTAACGACTTCATCGTGTTCGTCGCCACAAAAATAATAACGAACTTCTCCGTGACAATGCTTGCCTCACGCCGTGGTGTGCACCTGAGACGAGCTCTCAGAGCTACATTAGACTGTTCTTCCTGATCGTCCTTACAGCCCAGATCTCGCACCTTCGGACTTTTGTTTGGTTCAATGAAGAATCCACTCCGGGTGTGGGTGGAGAGGGTGGGGGTGGGAGAGCAGTGCGTGGGTGACACGGAGGTAACTGATGCAGCAAGACATTGGCCAGTACAGTACTACCATGTGGCCATGCAGCCCTCCCAGTAAGGTGGCGTACAGTCATCACATTTAACGGAGACCTTTTTTTTTGGGGTTTTGTAACCAGAAGAGTGGGGAATAATTTGGTGTGTCGGAATCCTGAATAAAACCAACCAGAATTAAGAAAAAAATGCATTGCATTACCTATTGAGAGTCCCTCGTATCTAGGATTCCACTGCCTTCGTCGCTCGACCAGTATCACTTTCTAGAAGGACGTTCACCTTATGAGAACATAAACGCAAAGAGTAAAATTGTCGATTTCTCGATAAATAAGTGTTTGCTGACCTCTTATGTGGGGATGAAAAATATCCAATTTTCTTTTCTCTGTCGATCCCATCAATTTTGAGTCCACTGTGCGTTTTGAGCCTTAGGGGTGTTTTCTTAAAACTGTGGCATAGTGATCCAAATTACCACCAAGTTGAACACACGCGATCTTCCAAATAAGAGCGGCACTGGTTGGCCCTGTCTGAGGCCTTCGCCTTGTCAGAACATATCTGCTGTCAGATATTCATTATTATTATTAGCATTCGTACAGCAATGTACATCTTCTACAAATTTAGAGGCGCATACCTTACATCATTTACCACATATGATGTAGTGTACAAGAAGTCCAAGGGGTTTCCAGGGTACGAATTTTGACGAAACTTGTGTGTTTCTGGCAGTCTCTCCTGTGAAGCCACATGTGCTGAACACGATCGTGGTCTTCGCCCATCTGCACAGCAGGTCACCGCCTCTCCCACCGTTAGTCCGTATCCTGTTACCTGTACTCCATATCTTCGGCGACAGATCAAGTTCCCATGGACTGTAGATGGTTTGGAGGAAACTACGCAGTTCTGGGTGGGTGTTATTATACCATTCCTTCGTCCAAGCTTTGTGGAGATTAAAGTTACGGTTCACCGGAATCATAGATGTACTGAGTGAGCAATGTTTGGCGCGGAGTATGTTGATTCGGGTAACAGGTCTGTTCCCGCTGCTCGTTGCGATTTTTTCTATGTTTCCTCAAAAAGACATTATTGCTTCTTGGGACAGGTGGTGGAAAGAGGTTTAGTGCAGGTAACCAGAATAGTGTAGTGTGAAACGTCCCCTTAGAAAAATTTAAAAATGACAGTGCTGGTAAACCTCTTACGGTATTTGATTTTCAAACAGCTGAGTCAAACTGAAGGTACTCACATATTTTTCTCTTTACTTATCCTGATCATCACTAAACTTACACACACAATATTTTTAGCGCAACGCAGTCAGACCTTCAATAATCCCTACAAAAGAATGGCCCTGACTAACAATAACCTATACCTTTCATGAATCACTTACCTCACAAAAATCTTCAACTACTGCAATACAGCGAGCGCCAATACTGCCAGCTAAATAAAAGATTCTAGCTACTGAAGGCACTCACTACTGATAGGCATAGTAAGCAAATGAAAGATTTTCATAGAGAAAAACAATGTATTTACCTTAATAGAGTTCAAAAGTCATAATATATACATATATATCAGTTCATGACATCGAGTCCTACAAATTTCCTTTTTTCCTGACAGACACTTGTCCAGATCGTCGGCTCTCAAAACTCTGGCATCTCTCTCCCCACTGCTGACGGCTCACCACCAACTACGCAACACTACGCGCTGTTCCCACCCAGATGCCCAACACTACGCAAGCGGATATTCCAACAATGCTTACCAGCCACAGACTGCACACAGCACAGTCAATGATTTTCATACAGAGCGCTACGTGGCGTTACCAACATAAAAACCCATACAGCCTACTTACAAGTGGCTTTGACTGTACAAGTAGGAATCCAAGTACCTACCAGCGTCGTTTTTCTGCACTTTATCCACACATGGCTTCAATTTTCTACCGGTGAGTACTAGAGATGGGCAAAACTGTTCTTTTCAGAGATTGGATCAGAACTGTTCACTCCCTGAAATGAATTAGCTCTTTTTCATGACTCACCACTCATTTACAATAGAAAATAAATGGAAGGCACATTGCCCTTTAAACTTGGTTTATTCCAGTACTATACCTGTATTTTGATCTTATTTGATCCTATTTTGAAGTAACACAGATAATGAGTAAGAATTTTGTATTGTTTATTGAAATTTCCACGATATGACAAAGTTTTTGATTATTGATTTATTTTGCACTATCGTGGTTTTCTGGGTGATCGGAAAATGTTGTAACTTGAGATTTACATTAACAATACATTTGACTATAATGTATTAAAATTTCATTAACCTCATACAAATACATCGCAAGCCATATATTTTTAAAGTGAACGTTTCCTTCCGAAGACGCCTAAAATCGCAAAATCCGTACCAGAATAAGAAAAAAAATATAAATTTGACTGTAAAACGAAAGTGCTGCATATAGCCTTACGCAGAATAAAACAAGGAAAATATTGGTGTATCACATTTTGCGATACATTTATCGGTTCACTCGTAATTAAAGCGTAAATTCGAGTGTCCATAATAAAAATCCTATAGTAAGAGGAGTCATCAGGAACCTAATCTAATCAGTTTAAACAAATAAAAATTAAATAAAAACAATTGATGTATACATAACATAATAATGTAATATACATAGCGGTATTACTACGAAGAACAATATCCAGTAGGGACGAACTCTGATGCAGAGGCGCTGAGTCGAGCAGGTCGAGCCGCGAGCTGTATTACTGCGTGAGCTGAGACTGCAGAGACCAAAGTGACACCTGAGTCGCTTTGCTCAACGCTCTGGCTAGAGTCGAGATGGTGGGGTGAGTGTTGAGCGGGCGAGTTCCGAGGGTGGGGGAAGCGGTGAACTCACCCGCTCCGAGACAAATCGTCCGTTCCCTTGCGAGCAGGTTGTTGCAAGTAGTTCCTATGTTATCCGCTAGGTGGCTCTCTGTCCTGTTGCTCGCATCAACTGCCCAAAGGGCAGGACGTGCGACTGAAATGATCGCCGACAGAGTGCGATGCGAAGTTAAGCTGCGCCAGACGGCAGAGGAAGCACAGGGGCGGCACGGCATATGTGAAACACAAATTCCAATGGGGCACTCACTGCACGATGCAGGCAGCCAAGGCAGAAGCAGGGCAGAGGCCGGCGCTGGCTGTGTTGTGTGGCGTGCACTGTGCTCTGACCAGCAGAGGTGCTGCTGATATGCTCCGTCTCTCTCTTTCTCTCTCTCTCTGCCGTGGGAAACGTTTGGAGCTACCGTTCTTTTTTTCTGAATCACTGATTGTTCACTCCTTTGAAAGATTCAACTCTATGAATTAGTTCAAGAGCGGATCCCCCATCTCTAGTGAGTACACAAGGCCACGGCAGATGATTGTAAGGATGAGCCTCTTGATCTACCACATAATTTTTGCCCAATATTAGTTCTTGACCTCAACTTAGTTGTGCACTTCGTTAGACGCTATTTAAATTATAGCTTTCTCTCAAGTCGACTGAGGCGACAAAAGCCATGGGACGCCTCTCCCTTGGCCGAGAGGTTCTAGGCGCTTCAGTCTGGAACCGCGCGACCGCTACGGTCGCAGGTTCGAATCCTGCCTCGGGCATGGATGTGTGTGATGTCCTTAGGTTAGTTAGGTTTAAGTAGTTCTAAGTTCTAGGGGACTGATGACCTGAGATGTTAAGTCCCATAGTGCTCAGAACCACTTGAAATTGAGACACATCTCCCCCTACGGATGTTCTTTTGCCCGAGATCATGCAGTCACTTGACGTGGATTGGACTCAACAAGTCCTTGGAAGTCACCTGCAGAAATATTGAGCCATGCTGCCTCTATAGCCGTTTATAATAACAAAAGTGTTTACGGTGCAGAGTTTTGTGTACGAACTGACCTCTCGATTATATCTCAAAAATTATCGGTGGGATTCATGTCGGGCGATCTGGGTGACCACATCATTCGCTAGAACGGTCCAGAATGTTCTTCACACCAATCACGAACAGCTCATGGTCATCCATAAAATTCCAACATTGTTTCGGAACACGAACACCATGAAGGGCTACAAATGGTCTCCAAGTAGACGCACACAAACATTTCCAGCCAATAATCGGTTTATTTGGATCACAGGGCTCAGTCAACTCCATGTAAATACATCGCACACCATTATGGACCCATCACCAGCTTCTACAGTGTCTTGTTGACAACCTTGGTCCATGGCTTCGAGGGATCTGCGCTACACTTTTGCACGCAGACCAGGAATCAAGCAAAAGCAAGTTCCAACTATTGGTCTAAATCAGTGCTCATACCATCGTTGTAGTTCTCTTACGCTCATATCCCCTTTCTTGCTTGCTTGATAGTTTTTAGTCGCCTAGGGGCCAACTGATAAGTTAATGAGCCTAGGAGACGCACTGCACGCGATGTCGTGCTGTTAGGTAAGGCAGAAGTGTGGGCCGTCTGCTGCCGTAGACCACTAACGCCGAATTTCTTAGCTCTGTCCTAATGGATACGTTCGTCGTACGTCTGACTTTAGTGTCTGTGGTTATTTCACGGTTTGTTGCTTGTCTTCTAGCAATGATAACTCTACGCAAACACCGCTGCTCTCGAACGTTAAGTGGAGACCATTCGTTTTTCCGTGATGACAAGATTAATTTTTTTGTCTGGTGTGAAACGCCCTGCTTAAGTCCGCAGGACAGAACAGGTGGTTGGAATTGTGGAAAGGCGACAAAAAGGGGCTGTCAGCTACACTCAAACACATATAACTTTATTTAGTTGTCCAAACAATACAGCAAAAATTTTTGAACTTAGTTATCAGCTGAATAGTCCACACTATCTGATGCCTTAAGAACACAACTACTGAAATTTAAAAACGGCTGAAAGCCATTAACTTAAAATTCAGATTCAAAACAGAATATTTAGAAGGCAGAAGGCCTCACGTAAGTAAGATCTATAACTTGGCTGAAAGCCCAACAAATCCAGCACTTGAATGGCAAACAAGTTTAATTTATAGACGGCTGAAGGCCCATGATTTAAGACTGCAGGTAAAATTAATTTAACAATAAACACAAGGCAGAAGGCCTTATCTTCAATTAGGCTGAAAGCCCCACATAGTCTGGTACTTGAAGAACAAGAAATTTAATTTAAAAATGGATGAAGGCTTATTACTTAAAATAACTAAAATAACTTTTAGTAGGCAGAAGACCCAAAGCCTTATCTTTGAACAGTATTTTACACAGGCTGAAGGCCAAAAAAATCTAAGATTTTGTAGGATAAAGTATTTTCCATCAGATTTAATGTATAGTTTGATTAGGTATACCCGATCTGTAACATTTCGTTTATTTTGTAATCCTGATACATAGAAGTAAAATTTTTGAATGTATTTTGTCAAACGCTGTCAGATTTTTTGTCATGTAACAGTCCAAGTACTTTTAATTACGACAGTAACTGGTAATTATAGAACAGTTTAGAAGTTCACTGGTTTTGAAGTTAATGTAAGCTGTTTCATATCGTATTTTGTGAAGGAGAAACTTTATTTTGAATAAAATTTACAAACTGAAACGTTCAGTCTTAGCATATCCCCTTATTAGTACCTCATCCCCTTCTCTGTCGTGTTTCTTTGAACGCAATGAATTTTTTTAAAATAATTTTTCAATCAGAGTCAGAAAAATATTAATGTTCAAGAATCAGAAAAGTGTTAATGTTTGTAACAGCTTCAATGTGGGCTGCATTGCACAGCGCTGAGCCAATATCCAGTATTTTCACTAAACATTTGCAAGGTTATTAATTTATCAGCCAATCTACTGGCATTAATTGCATGAAGCTATTTTACGGCCGGAGTTGCACCTCACTGTGCCAAGATTGAATATTTTCAGAGTCTAGTGTGGAGAGAACGGAATACCAAGATTACATCCGTTGCTAATCTAGAGCTAGGAAAACTTTGTTCGATTGTTTATTTGCACAGGGAATTTTGTTAGATTTTTTTTTCAGGGCCATAGAACTCTGCGCTCACTAGAGTGGATAAATTTCCGAGGGATTGATTTCATTAGGAAAACTGTTTATTGGTTCTGCAGATTAAGTTATTTGCTCAACAACACATCACACAGTAAATTTTCATGACAAACATTACGCATTTTATATCCATTGGCAAACAAAAACACCAAAATATATACGAGGATTGGAACTTTAATAGTGGCGGCTATTTGTTTACAGCTCGTACAAAATAGATACGTGTTTCAATGTTCGTGAGGCAGGCATGCCAATCACATCTGATAAAAGTTATAAGGAAATACTAAAAAGTAGAAATGAAGCACAAACTTTTTGGAAGTTGTATTTTTATACAAGTCAATCGATTATTTATTGAATGAACCTCATAGTTTGGTTTTACAATTTCTGTATTTAAGGGTTCATTTTTTAAATTCACATCTGATAGTGGCTACCTGGTTTGTCCAAGCTACAATGGCTCTCACAGCTGTTTGCAGTGCTCCCATTGTTACGTATATTGTTGGACGTTAACGAATGTTTTAGGAAGTTATGAAATATTCTGAAATATTCGGGAGTAAGAAAATACTAAAAAGTAAAAATGAAGCACAAACTTTGTGGAAGTTGTATTTTTATACAGCTCAATCGATTATTTATTGAATGACCCTCATAGTTTGGTTTTGCAATTTCTGTATTTAAGGGTTCATTTTTTAAATTCACATCTGATAGTGGCTACCTGGTTTGTCCAAGCTACAATAGCTCTCACAGCTGTTTGATGTGCTCCCATTGTTACATATATTGTAGGACGTTGACGAATGTTTTCGAAAGTTATGAAATATTCTCAAATATTTTGGAGTACTCAAGTATATGCTTCAAAGATATCGCGTGTTCTAATGTTTTGCTATGTTCCGGGATATCTTAGGAAGTCCCAGAGGTTTCCTTAAGATTTTAGAATATTTATAAATGTATAGGAATGTTCTCAGAGTTAACTAAAGAAATATGTGCGTGACACAGTATTTTATCTAAGATTACGGTGTTCTTGAATAGTGAGGTAGAATTAAGAGTACTTAAGAAATTTCTTGTTTTCTCTGAGGTGTTCGGAACGTGAAGACTATCGATTGTTTCTTCGGAGCGTTCATTTTTACGGTGTTTTTGAATATCTTTGAGTGATCTGGAATGTTCTCAGGCAACATGAAAATAAAGACAGTATGAAGCAGGTCTTTTTCAGCTTGTGATAAATGAAAATGATTAATCTAAGACAATATGTCTGTGTATGTAACATTTCCTTTCCTGTCCTTCGAAATGACGATATTAGCATTCACCAGATATATAGTGATTGTATGAAGTAACAACTTCCAGAGACAACCACACATTATAATTCTCTTGCCCAAACAATGCGCGCAAATTTCCGTATGTTTGTGTGCATGAGTAGCTGCACATCGGAACGCGATAGCTGCAGGCTGTGTTTAACGGGTCGGTGCGCTCGTGATCTGCAACACCCAGGCACGCGAGAGCCGGCGGCGCTGTTGGCCCGGGTCTTGGGTTCAGGCCCCGTGGCCTTCCTGTTACGCAACGGCTCCAGCTCTTGCATTCATCGCCTCGACAGCCCTGCACTCGTAATCCGACACCTGTTACGTGTACATGCGCTGTAGGGTAAATAACTTCTTCTCCGAAACGTGATTTTTTAAAACTGCGTGGCACTGGGTTACCTCCATAATGCAGGACTTCCGTGCTGCTTATTATCCCTATTCTTATTCACAGCTTGGCCTTTTAGAGCAGATTTCTTTCAGTGGAAACCCTATCCGTTTGCTACCCCAACGCGAAATTTCTGTTTCTCTTTCTGTTTTCTGTTTATCTCAGGTTACTCTCAAGTGAAAGCGTCTTCACTTCTCTTGGCCAACACACAGTGAACTTACGTAGTTCAAGGAAATACTGAGCTCGCCACCGGGAGCGTGTCTGCAGCCCATCACAACTAAGGGCACAGGAAAAAATATTAGTCAATCGTTGAAAGAACATTTTGTCGTTTAAGAAGGCTGTAGAACTGGTACGATACGACCATGTCACCGGCGAAACGAAGACATTAAAAGCAGAAAAAATAAAGTCAGGAAGAGAAGTTGAAGAAAGCTGAATTTCAGTTGGGTGTTCTAAAATAAAATAAATACGGAAAGGGTAGCCATGTAAAGCCAATTACAAAGTGACGAAGAAAACCTGAATTCAGTGGTAATAATGGGTCAGCAGAAGGGACTGGTAAGCGTATTGTGTGTCTGGAGTCATTTGAAGAACTATCCGTAGATGCTGGGCATTTGTTGGATGTGTGGATCAGGAGAATATTTAGCGTTATTTGCGATCTCTGTAACAGAGTGAGTTAAAGATTGGTGAAATCTTTAAGCTTGCTGGTACTGGACGACTCGCACCTATGAAACAGGTGAGTATTTTAGGAAAACTTATTTAGACATTGGGAATTTGTTGCGAATTAAATGTTAGGTAGCCAGATCGCCACAGCAGTGATGAAGAAGATACAAATCAGTTCTTCTTGAAGGGTCAAATGTTGGCACCTAAAATCACTAAATTCATCAAACCTCTCATTAACTTTAATCACCAACAATCATCTTGTCTAAGCACGTTACCGATTTGAGTATAGTAAACATCACGACTTATAGATCTTACAAGGAACCCCTTGAGTGCAAGGTTGCAAGTTCAGTGTTTAGTATTGCTCATTTGAACGTGTTGTGATAGTAATTATGGTCGGGAAAATATTAGCTGGTAAGGACTCGCCATGCGCATCAGGAGCGCTACGAAAAATGAGTGCCTGGGAGATATAGAGATCAACCTTCTACGAGATGTATATATCACACTTCACAAAATGAACATCGGTGTCATTCCAGAAATATGCAAAACAATCCCCACCTTGCACCATGAACGCTGAATGAAAAATGGCCCGCTACTGTGATCACAGAGGTTCGCTCTATTATCATAGTAGGACTCCTAGAAAGCTACCATCCGTCAGGGAAATTCAGCTAGGTATCCACGCTTAAAGAGTGTATGCAGAATAATATTTGTATAAAGGGGGAAATGAGAACTGATGGAATGTGAAGGCTTGCAACATTATGCGAAACAGTGTGTCCTGGAGATTATCATGAAACTGGCTATCCCTTAAAGCGCAGCTGCAGATAGTGCGATAATATATTTTGTAGCCACTGAAAAAGCACACATCCACTGCTTCCAGGTGATGTGAATTGCAATGCCAAATACTTTTGAGGATGAATAGTTTGCTCTATAGGAGTTTGATTTTTTTTTTGCACGCAGACCAGGAATCAAGCAAAAGCAAGTTCCAACTATTGGTCTAAATCAGTGCTCATACCATCGTTGTAGTTCTCTTACGCTCATATCCCCTTTCTTGCTTGCTGTGATGTAAAAATCCCTTATAGCCTCTGAAAGATAACGCTCACGAGAAAGAATCGTAGCAGGCAGAACACCTCCGCCTTCTCGCAGTAAAATAAATAACTTTTCATCCAATTTACTGTCCAGATTTACCGTCACCATGATTGTATACATGGGTTAAAGTATTGATGTTAGCTGATCCTCATGTATCTTACTTGGTACCTATAATTTGCAGTTTTGTTCCCATATGCATTTCCTCTTCAAATACCCATTGGTCGGACATGAAAACAAAATCCTTACTGAACGAATGTGGCAAGAGCGTGTGTTTGTTACCTCAGGAGACATCAACTTTTACCGTTTCAATTTGGGGACGAAGAGAATCCACAAATTTCTCTCGGTATCTCGTACCCAACTGATGTCACTCATTGATGATGAGAGGCGACAGACCTAATAAATTGCGGGGACGTTCATTCGTGCGTTATCTCCCTGGTTTCAAGCATCCTCACTCTCGCCCCCCCCCTCTTCCACGACATTTTGAGTGCTTAAGACTAGTAGATTTTCGGGTCACTAGAGGTGCGATTGAGTGTCTGAGTGTTCGTCGGACTGGGAACACATGCGTGTAGCTATTTGAACACGGCAGTTGTCATATTGACAAACAGCATTGCCATCATGAAAATGTAAAAAGAAGTGTAAAACTTAGTTATCGGCAAGGTAGAGCCAAATGTTTTTGATCAAGCTCACGGCAATCTGAATGTGTTGGGGCTACCTTCGTCCTGAGTTACACTCTGCACACTTTGAAGGCTACCACGCCTCACTAGGTCATCAGTCCACTTACCGCATCTACAAATTTTCGGGCCGATTCCGCAGTTTGCTGAGCATCGTCTGGTTGACGCTTTGTTTGAAATTTTGATATCTTCTGCTCTTTACATCACTGTAATCTATGAGGCACGCAGTTTGATGTGCATAACGTAGTAGGTCACTGTCATGCACGTCCTGTAAATTGTATCGAGCACCTTGAAACATGCAAAGCCTAGTTTTTCTATCAAAACGCCTTGTTCTCCCTTGAACATCCGCAGTTTTTGTTATGTACTGCACGATCAGATTGCTGGTGACTTATTTGAAATCTGTTCATAACTCCTTCTATCTGCTGCGGACGATCTTACATGCATCTGATTATATTTAATGCCCGCTTCTTGGACATCGATTGCCCATCACTACGTTTCACTGGAGACAGGATTTTCGGCCACCTGTACGACAAGGATGATGATTTACGTGGCTCGACACCTATTTCCTTCGCTCACTTGTTAAGCACATATCGTCATCATTGTACTCCTCATGTACATTGTCCGTACAGTCAAGCGCATACGACACCACACATTCCACTGACTGATCTTGCAGGCACGCTAATATTTCAACTGTCACTTCTTTCTCACCCTGGGAATTACCTTTGGGTTCAATCTGGAAAAGCGACAGCTCCGGCAAATGTTATTGTAGATAGAAAGCAGTGTTTGCTATTTTTATGTTGCCATTGCTCTGATTCGTATCAACACTACTAACACTGTAACTTTGTTGTGATATACTCGTAGATAAAGCATTTCAAGTACGCTCCGTAGCCTCATGCTATGCTCATCGTTGGATCCCTCCTCTCCAACCCCCTGTTGTCATTAGCTGCCAGTATTGTACACTACTGGCCATTAAAATTGCTACAACAAGAAGAAATGCAGATGATAAAAGGGTATGCATTGGACAAACATATTATACTGGAACTGACATGTGATTACATTTTCAGCAATTTTGGTGCATAGATCCTGAGAAATCACTACCCAGAACAACCACTTCTGGCCGTAATAAAGGGCTTGATACGACTGGGCATTGAGTCTAACAGAGCTTGGATGGCGTGTACAGGTACAGCTGCCCATGCAGTTTAACACGATACCACAGTTCATCAAGAGTAGTGGCAGGCGTATTGTGACGAGCCAGTTGTTTGGCCACCATTGACCAGACGTTTTCAATTGGTGATGGATGTGGAGAATGAGCTGACCAGCGCGGCAGTCGAACATTTTCTGTATCCAGAAAGGCCCGTACAGGACCTGCAACATCACGCCGGGTGATACGCCAGTATGGAGATGACGACTACACGCTTCCAATGTGCGTTCACCGCGATGTCGCCAAACACGGATGCGACCATCATGATGCTGTAAACAGAACCTGGATTCATCCGAAAAAATGAGGTTTTTCCAGTCGTGCACCCAGGTTCGACGTTGAGTACACCATCGTAGGCGCTCTTGTCTGTGATGCAGCGTCAAGGGTAACCGCAGCCATGGTCTTCGAGCTGATAGTCAATGCTGCTGCAAACGTCGTCGAACTGTTGGTGCAGATGGTTGTTGTCTTGCAAACGTCCCCATCTGTTGACTCAGGGATCGAGACGTGGCCTCACTATCCGTTACAGCCATGCGGATAAGATGCCTGTCGTCTTGACAGCTAGTGATACGAGGCCGTTGGGATCAAGTACGGCGTTCCGTATTACCCTCCTGAACCCACCGATTCCATATTCTGCTAACAGTCATTGGACCTCGACCAATGCGAGCAGAAATGTCGCGATACGATCAACCGCAATAGCGATAGGCTACAATCCGACCTTTATCAAAGTCGGAAACGTGATGGTACGCATTCCTCCTCCTTACACGAGGCATCACAACAACGTTTCACCAGGCAATGCTGGTCAACTGCTGTTTGTGAATGAAAAATCGGTTGGAAACTTTCCTCATGTCAGCACGTTTTAGGTGTCACCACCGGCGCCAGCCTTGTGTGAATGCTCTGAAAAGCTAATCATTTGCATGTCACAGCATCTCCTTCCTGTCGCTTAAATATCGCGTCTGTTGCACGGCATCGTCGTGGTGCAGCAATTTTAATGGCCAGTAGTGGAGTTGCATGTAGACAATATGTCGGATGTCGGATGTCGAATTCCGTAAATGTCATTGGCCTTTTGAGATCTAGAACTCGATGGGTGCTTTGTTAGGCAACATTAGAAACAACGATTCAAGGAAAAAATTCTGTGTTATACACTGAAGAGCCAAAGAAACTCGTACACCTACCTAATATCGAGTACAGCCCCCGCGAGCCTGCAGAAGTGCCGCAACACGACGTGGCCTGATGTCTGAAGAAGTACTGGAGGGAAATGACACCTCGAATTCTGCAGGCTGTTCATAGTTCCGTAAGAGCATAAAGGGGTGGAGATCTCTTCTGAACAGCACGTTGCAGGACATTTCAGATATTCTCAATGATGTTCATGTCTGGGGTGGTCAGTGGCCAGCGGAAGTTTTTAAACTCAGAAGAGTGTTCCTGGAGCCACTCTGTAGTACTTCTGGACGTGTGGGGTATCGCATTGTCCTGCTGGAATTGGCCAAGTCCGTCGGAATGCACAATGGACGTGAATGGATGCAGGTGGTCAGGTATGATGCTTATGTACGTGTCAACAGCCAGATACGTATTTAAACATATACTCCAACTACACAGGCTCCATACCATTACAGAGCCTCCACCAGCTTGAAGAGTACCCTGCTGACATGCATGGTCCATGGATTCATGAGGTTGTTTCCAAACCCGTACACGTCCATCTGCACGATACAATTTGAAACGAGACTCGTCCGACCAGGTAACATGTATCCAGTCATCAACAGCTCGGTATCGGTGTTTTCGGGACCAGGCGAGGCTTAAAGCTTTGTGTCGTACAGTCATCAATACTACACGAGTAAGCCTTCGGCTCCGAAAACCCATATCGATGATGTTTCGTTGAATGGTTCTCAAGGTGATACTCGTTGATGGCCAAGCAGTGAAATCTGCAGAAAATTTGCGGAAGGGTTGCACTTCTGTCACGTCGAACGAGTCTCTTCAGTCGACGTTAGTCCCTTTCTTTCAGGATCTTCCTCTGCCAGCAGCGCGGACGGAGATTTCATGTTTTACCGGATTCATGATATTCACGGTACACTCGTGAAATGGTCGTACGAGAAAATCTCATCTTCATCGCTATCTCGACGATGCTGTATCCCATCCTTCGTGCGCTGACTATAATACCACGTTCGAATTCATTTAAAATTTGATAGCCTGGCATTGTAGCAGCAGTAACCGGTCTAAGAACTGCGCCAGACAGTTGTTATCTTATATAGGCGTTGCCGACCGCAGCGCCATATTCTGCCAGTTTACATGTCTCCGTATTTGAATACGCATGCCTGTACCAGTTTCTTTCGCTTTACAGTGAAATGATATAATTTGAGCTTAAGTTAACTTTGGTAGGAAAGGTTAGTAATCTGTTAAATCACTTTAAGAAACCAATTTATTTACTTGCACAATTGTGCCCAAATAAGGCTTGTATTGTGACTTGCGTAATGACCATTCGTCGAGTAACACGGCTGGAGGTATGTATTTTTGGTTTTTATATGTTTGTAATAAAATATGAGATCACACGTGCTCATCCAACGCCGAGATGAACGTTTGATTGTCGGGTAGTGAGCACTGCGTAATAAAAACGCTCTCCGACCACGGGTGATTTAACATGTCAGAAATGTTAATCGCAGCAAATACTCTAACACAAAATGAGTAGTTTACTTATTCTTGTGAGTCGTTCTCTTCTTCCTGCCTATTCTCATATTGTTAATGGTCTCTGTAAAGCTTAATTCTGATGCCAGTGCTAACTGTAGTCCTACGATGTTATTTCCTTTTTTGCTATTTATTAGCTGAATTAACATACTGCATTTGAGATTTGTTTTTCATTTATCTCGGATTACTCATTAGTCTATTTATCGCTTCTATTGTATATAGGTTTATTTCGATTACATTTTGCAAACCAACGTCATCAGTGCTAATTTCTCTCAGTTTGAGACTTTGTCATGCTCTTCAAGAATGTCTGGTACCCAGCCCTCTTTGCACTCATTGTACAATGTTTGCTTATTACGTTGTTTTTACTTTCATTAGTGTTTATCATTCAGTTTTATATTCTGAACCGCCTTGTGCGCCTTTGCGCGTAGTTCAGACATCTTAGAAGGGCAACATATTCGATAGTCTTCAAGCTGTTATAATTCAGTTTTTTTCTACGTAGTAGTTGCATCTCAGGTCGAACAAAGATTTTCGAAATCTTATTACCTTATAACTCCAGCAACTAGCAATATTTAAACTTCAAGGAACTCCACTTAATACAACGAAGCTAAGGAGAAAAAGCGCCTTCAACGAACCTTCATTCTCTACCTGCCGGATAAAAAAAAAGTTAGTTTCTGGCTGGGATTCGAAAAAACGGTAGTGTTCAGGCTGGGATTCGACTAATGTTCGCCTATATTTGTTTTTAAAACTCCCCTGTTTCTACGTTTTCTTTCACTTTTCTGTCAGACGTTGGAGTTTCCTCATGAACTATAGCTGCTAACATGGCAATGCGCAGCTGTAGTAGATTCCTGGCTTTTGTCACGGATGGTAGATAAAGTGGGTACGTTCACTTTCCCTTTGGGAGAATCTTCAGACCACTTCGACACACGGTGTTGTACAGGGAGAAATGAGTCATTTACTAAAGTTAGCCAGAATATACGCTCTGAAATTAAGGTATTTGTACCATTCCCTTCGTAATATCGGTTGAAACTCTTTTTGGAAGGTTCGTGCAATTTTATTGCTGCAACATCCTGGTACAGAGTATTCATCACACCGTATCAATTTCAATGGCAAATTCAACATTTAGATAACCTTCCTATGTTGTCAGGGACCTGAAGAAGGTAGAGATGAAAATCGAGAGGCCGAATGTTTTTATAGAAGTAAGTAGTTGCACTCTAAGCATTATCTTCGTCGATAGATACCTTGCTTGGGTATTATTTCGTGAGAATTCTTACCGGTGTGAGTCGGTCGCTCTCTTGTCTGTTTTATGCGTACGTCCGCGCATGTGTGTATGTGTGTGTGTGTGTGTGTGTGTGAGTGAGTGTACGCGCGCCCGCGTGCTTATGCGTACGTCGACACGTAAGTAATTAGAAGCATCGCGGAAGAGGTCTATGGTGACCTTCACTATAAATACAGTCCAGCACGGTAGAGGAATCTCACGGATTTCCAGTGGCAGAGAGGAACGAAGGCTCTGCCACATACCACTCAAACGTATGTCGTTAGGAGTATGGTTGCAGTTACGCGAAGAGGAGAGAAACGTGCAGAAAACGGAACTGTGCGAGGTAGACCCTCTTGAAGACAGAAAATTATGTCTCACATCAGTCAGGAAATGCGATGTGCGACATGGATTTCATAGTTTCTTGGTAGGTTTCTGGAACCGTGTGACAGCGATGTTTAAGCAAAAGTCACTCAACTCCCGTGAATTACGGTTCAAATGGTTCAAATGGCTCTGAGCACTATGTGACTTAACATCTGAGGTCATTAGTCCCCTAGAACATAGAACTGCTTAAACGTAACTAACCTAAGGACAGCACAGACATCCAAGCCCGGGGCAGGATTCGAACCTGCGACCGTAGCAGTCGCACGGTTCCAGACTGAAGCGCCTACAACTGCTCGGCCACCAGCGGACGGCCGTGAGTTACGGACTCGTGGTTTGTGGACTGTCGATTGTGTAACATGCTTGTGGTCATGTGACATGAACAGCTACGCAGATGGAAGATATCAGCGTCATCGGAGAAATCAAGCGTGAAGGTCCGCAGTAAAGATAACGCAATCCACAGCTTTCGTGTTGCCTTCTATTACTACTACAGGTCCCACTGAATCCCATGTGGAAGTCTCCCCCCCCCCCTTCTCCACACACAGTATGATATTGTCCCACCGGACAGTGTCCGTGGAGCGGCGCATGTTTCGATCAGATTTTTGCCTGAATGACGGAGTCTCAGGACACCTCCACCGACTTTGTGAAACAAGAATGCTTAATTCATCTGACCATGCGATAGGTTTCCATTGATCCATGATCCACTCTCAATAAGCCTGTGCGCAGTGCTATCATTACTGGTGAAGTTACAAGGAAGAAGGAAGGAGAATTTGGGTTTAATGCCCTGTCGACGTCGCGGTCATTGGGAACGGAGGACAAGCTCGGAGGTGCGCATGGTATCCCGTCTTTAAGACGGAAAACGATGATAATTAAAAAAACATTGTTGATCGCAAATTTCTTTTAATCGGAGTGACCGGTTTCAATCCTTAAGGATCATCTTCAGACGCCAGAACGGCAGGTGGACTTCTATGGAGCGGACTGCGCCGATCCACGACGCTGAACTGACTACAGTCAGATGTTTTCAAAAATTTTACGGAAAATGATGTCTCATATCAGTCAGGAAATGTGATGTACGACATGGATTCCACACTTTCTTGGTAGGTCTCAGGAACGGTGTGGCACCCATATTTAAGCACGTCACGCAACTCCCGTGAATTACGAACCAGTGGTTTGCGGGATAGGGAAGGAAACCGGTAATGCCATTTCAAAGAAAGCAGCTCGGCCTGTACCTGGAGCGATATAGGGAAATTACGGAAAAATCTAAATCTGGGTGGTCAGACACTAATTTCCATAGGATTTTAGCAGTCATTTTCCAGAATGCGAGGCCAGTGTGCTGAGCCGTGTGCTAATCCTCGCCTGTCCTGTGTCACAAAGTGGGCAGGCCTCCTATTTTCAAGTTCTGTGATGAGCCACAGGAATCTAGCACATTCTCTCCTACAAGTGGCTTCCTCATTTCTCAACAACTTTTCGACAGCTGTTCACGACAGCGACACGTGAACAGCCGACCAGCTTCTCTGTTTCCGAAATGCTCGTTCCCAGGGGTAGCACCACAACAATCTGCACATTGTCAATGTCGCGTACGTCAGTGACTTTTCCTATCTGCGGCCCGTCTTCGCTAAAATAATCCCCCATTCGTACCCACTCCGATTATAATGTTTCATTACCACATAGTGTGTCCGCAATGACGACAGGCACCATTCACTCTCGCGCTGAGTGATGGTCTTAATGACTTAGATCATCTGTGTATGTTTGGAATTAAAGTTGTATTGCTTCTCTCTTTATGACATTCTTCTAGTTCTCGTCCTTACCCACGTAATTTATCCCATCTACATCTACATTCATACTCCGCAAGCCACATGACGGTGTGTGGCGGAGGGTACCTTGAGTACCTCTATCGGTTCTCTCTTCTGTTCCAGTCTCCCTCGTGGAAAGAAAAATGTCGGTATGCCTCTGTGTGGGCTCTAATCTCTCTGATTTTATCCTCATGGTCTCTTCGCGTGATATACGTAGGAGGGAGCAATGTACAGCTTGACTCCTCGGTGAAGGTATGTTCTCGAAACTTCAACAAAAGCCCGTACCGAGCTACTGAGCGTCTCTCTTGCAGAGTCTTGCACTGGAGTTTATCTGTCATCTCCGTAACGCTTCCGCGATTACTAAATGAACCTGTAACGAAGTGCGCTGCTCTCCGTTGATTTTTCTCTATCGCTTCTATCAACCCTATCTGGTACGGATCCCGCACCTGTGAGCAGTATTCAAGCAGTGGGCGAACAAGTGTACTGTAACGTACTTCCTTTGTTTACGGACTGCATTTCCTTAGGATTCTTCCAATGAATATCAGTCTGGCCTCTGCTTTGCTGACGATTAATGTTTTATGGTCATTCGATTTTAAATCAGTCCAAATGCCTATTCCAAGATAATTTATGGAATTAACTGCTTCCAATTGTTGACCTGCTATATTGTAGTTAAAATGACAAAGGATCTTCCTCTCTATGTATCCGCAGCACATTACACTTGTCTACATTGAGATTCAGTTGCCATTCCCTGGACCATACGTCAATTCGTTGCAGTTCCTCCTGCATTTCAGTACAATTTTCCATTGCTACAACCTCTCGATATACCGCAGCATCATCCGCAAAAAGCCTCAGTGAACTTCCGATGTTATCCACAAGGTCATTTATATATATTGTAAATAGCAACGGTTCTACGACTCTCCCCTGCGGCACACCTGAAATCACTTTTACTTTGACAATGACATCTTGCGTTCTGTTATCTAGAAACTCTTCAATCCAATCACACAATTGGTCTGATAGTCCATATGCTCTTACTTTCATCAATAAACGACTGTGGGGGAACTGTATCAAACGCCTTGCGGAAGCGTAGAAACACGGAATCTACCTAGGAACCCGTGTCTATGGCCCTCCGAGTCTCGTGGACGAATACCGCGAGCTGGGTTTCACACGATCGTCTTTTTCGAAACCCACGCTAATTCCTAGAGAGTAGATTTCTAGTCTGCAGAAAAAAAATTGGTTCAAATGGGTCTGAGCACTATGGGACTTAACATTCGTGGTCATCAGTCCCCTAGAACTTAGAACTATTTAAACCTAACGAACCTAAGGACATGACACATATCCATGCCCGAGGCAGGATTCGAACCTGCGACCGTAGCAGTCACGCGGTTCTGGACTGTCTGCAGAAAAGTCATTGTACTCGAACATAATACGTGTTCCAAAATTCTACAACTGATCGACGTTAGAGATATAGGTCTATAGTTCTGCACATCTGTTCGACGTCCCTTCTTGAAAACGGGGATGACCTGTGGCCTTTTCTAATCTTTTGGAACGCTATGCTGTTCTAGAGATCTACGGTACACCGCTGCAAGAAGGGGGGCAAGTTCCTTCGCGTACTCTGTGTAAAATCGAACTGGTATCCCATCAGGTACAGTGGCCTTTCCTCTATTGAGCAATTTTAATTGTTTTTCTATCCCTCTGTCATCTATTTCGATATCTACCATTTTGTCATCTGTGTGACAATCTAGAGAAGGAACTACAGTACAGTCTTCCTCTGTGAAACAGCTTTGGAAAAAGACATTTAGTATTTCGGCTTTTAGTCTGTAATCCTCTGTTTCAGTACCACTTTGGTCACAGAGTGTCTGGACATTTTGTTTTGATCCACCTACCGCTTTGACAGCGTTCCATTGGTACCGTTTTTGTGAAATCTCTGCAAATTGTGCGTAATAAGTCGTCACAACAAAAAAATGTGGTTTGTTGTTTTACTTTACTTTTACGGTAGCCAATGAATTAATTTACCGTAGTCGTTCTAAGACCCACTAGCTAAATTTGATTGACTTCTTCGAAGTCCGATTACATACTCGCTTTATCTGAATTACGTCAGTGATAAAATATTGAAAGTTAACTCGAACGGTGACGGTTTGAATCTATTGAATTCTCTTATGGACGTCTACATGAGCCTCTTCATAAATACTCTGCAAGTGACAGTGAAGTGGATGACTGCAGCATGGTACGATATTTTAGCGTTTCTTCCCCTTCCGATTGTATATGTGGCACTCGAAGAATTACTGCATAATACACGTAATATAGATTATATACCAACTTTCGCGATTGTAATTATTTAGACCTTTAGAATTTCGTGGCATTTCAATGTATTACATAAGGATGGTCACGCAAGTGAGTTGTAAGCAGGTTCCTTCGAAGACTGACAGAATTTTTCCAGTACACCGCCAATGAACCGTTGTGGATTTTTTTCAACAGAGATCTCAACCAAGGAGAAATTGCACAACATATGGAACAAGTAGTGTTTTGAAGGCTGTTTCATTTTGCCTACGCGGTGGTGAGTAAGCCTAAACCGCAGCCAGGGCTGCCGTGTGCCCCCTCCGTGGAAGGCCCCGCCGCCCGTTACAAATGGCAGGTGAAATACCACCGGCCCCGCTGAACCGCGCTGATGGATGGCGGCCGGGTTATCAAATGCAGACATCGGCCGTGGCCGTCCGAGGGCCTCTCCTGACCCATCGCCAGGGCTCTCCGCTGTTGCCTGCTGAGCGCTTCATTCGGCTCCCACACAGTTTTCGTAACAGCTACGTTTCCGGCTAAACATCACGCCGTGCCTTTCCCACACCCAACAACCATTAGCACGTCACGCTCTCCTGACGGCTTATCTTCATCAACACTTACCATATGTAAAAAAACAAAAAGTGCCTCAACTTCGGCAAACTGCTTCAAGCCGCTGCTGGAAATGGCAGAGAAACGGCAGCCACAGCTTTTAAATCACATTAACCGTCAGTATTAAGTCTCAAGGAAACAATTCCGTGTCTTCTAAGTAAATGAAAGAGATACCATTGTTTCCAGTACAGACTCTTTTCTGAGCCATAAAAAAGCCTGGAGTGACCTGAGAAATAAAAGGTTGCCACCACAGACCAAGCTGGGTTCGTTTCCCGGTTAACCGTTCACATTTAATTTTTTAAATTACGATTAGGTACATTTCCTAAATATCACTTTGTTAAAACTACCAGAATCAGTGAAACAACAGGCAATCTTCAGGTATCCATATGCAATGAAAACACCACAGCTAGACACAGTGATCCCAAAACATAATCAGTCGCTACATTTCCTTAAACATTCGTTGAAAAAAAAACCGCATTAATCATAGTACATTCATGCACTCATGATGATTTTTACGTATATCGGCGTTGTACAGGGTGTCCACAACAGTCTGAAAAGCTTGTAAGAGAGTTGAAGGGTTGATGTTGAGAAATCACTGTTAAGAAAAAAGAATTCGATACGTTGCTCCATTTCCGAGCTAATTACCATTGCAGTTATCCCATCAGGCCGTTGCGCTCGCAGATTCAAGAGGACAGCCAGATGCAGTTAGTGTCACTTGTTGTCATAGCTAGATTACAGCGCACGAGACGGCTCAGCCTTTGACTTTCGTTCGATTCTCATTACCGTCCCACGTCCAATTTTTGTATACCTTAATTCGTTAAAAGTGACCAAACAAAGATCACGTTTGGCGACGCCCTCTCTGGTGGGCTGCTTGAATCTGCGAGTAAAACGCTCAGATCGGCTAACTTCAACGGTAATTGGCTAGAAAACAACACAGTGTATCCCTTTTTTCCTTTAAACATTGTTTCTCACCACCCTGCAACACCCTTACAAACTTTTCATACTGTTTCTGACTGCCCTTTATATTTTGTTTGGCCACCATAACTTGAAGATTTCGCTGGTGCTGCCAGAAGCGAGAAAATCGGCACTATTTGAAAGATGTTCATTTGTCTCCAAACGCTACCAGCGTGAAGCTACTCCTCGATGCGAGTTATTACAAAAGGCTTGCGTCCACTCATAAATGACTTCTGTAAGTGGTTGCGGTTTACGTTAGAACAAAAATTTACTCAAGCTTACTTCGTCATGTCAATGTGGCAAGTTTATTTCAGAAACTCGCCGCAAGTATTTGTTACAGAAGTGCAGTTACTCTTAAAAACCAGAGCAGTCGCCACTGTTATTGCATTATTATTAATGAATAAAAATCGTGACGAAACACGAGAATGAAGAAACAAAAAAAATAGAGGAGTAGATATCGATGTTACCGAGAAACACTATTCAGTTAACTAAAATCAGAGGATTTCAATTAGATTACGTATGCAAATTTCGAACATTTATAATCAAAAATTCCACAACAGGAAAAAAAATTCGGCGCGGTATCTCACCAAGAGATAATTCTTTGATTTTTGCAAGCAGTATTTACTACTTTTATCACAAATTAAATACATTTATGTTTACAGTATCATTAAAAAAATCTAAAATCTAAAGACGTCTATACAGACGTTCTATGTGTCCTTCTGGTGTACAAAATTGACTGATAAACTCATTTCGCAGTTCCTAGTCTGATGGTGCCAATTATGTGTAGTTGGAGGTTTCGACGGTACATTTGTTTCGGCGTATCTGTCTTTGTGTACCGATGCTGAATGCGCACAGCGTCTTTAACTTTGAGAAGATCTCACATGAGAAGAAAAATTCTGTAAGTACTTGCAGCAAGATGCAATAAAATAGACAGAGTTTTCACTCCACAGCGGAGTGTGAGCTGCTTTTGAACTTCCTTACAAATTAAAACTATGCACCTGGCCGAGACACGAACCTGGGAACAGGCACACAGTTTTAATTTACCAGGAAGTTTTGTGCAAGAAACTGTTTCCAATAACTTGCGAACTTCTTGAATTTGACGAAACTAACGAAGGCAGATAGTGGGGGTTGCAGAAATGGTCTTCATAATATTCCCATACCACAACAGGATGTTCGACACAATGACTAATAAATGTAATTTCGGGATGTTACAGTGGTTGCAAGATGGGCAAATACATTGCAAAGACTCAATGAGGAAGGCTGAACTGCTATCTACAGAAAGGAAAACATGCCAGCAGTGAATGTGTACGTAGTGGATAAAGTCGCTGAGAGCAGAGGACACAAAGTAGTGCGTTTAGCGCACTGAAACTGCGGTCTAAAACCGATAGCATTGACATAGGCGAAAATAAAATACAATTTACAGGACAACAATGTCACTGGAGACATATCGAATGAAAGATTGCAGAATCTTCTTAATGTTGCGTTCCTTTCAGTTACTGTACAGGACTGGCAAGGTTACTGCAGGAATGCTCAATACCTAGAGTAAGAGTACTGGAAAAGAAATGGAGTAGTGGAAATGACCATCGAGGAAGTTACCATCAATACCATATCCTTAAGCTATGATGATGATGATGATGATGATCTTGGAACAAACATTATGACTGTATATTCAGTTAACATAATTTTGACAGTTCTTTCAGGCGCACTTAATAATACTTTGTAAACGTTACTGCTGTCCGCCTTTAATAAATGCAACGTGAAGACACATTCCAAACCATTGGTTTTTTACTTTCGATTCATAGTGTCGTATGACGTACATTCCTCTACATGCATTTTTCATTGTTTCCGATACATAAATAATGCGTAAGTCACAGGTAAGGTTCTCCAGCATGAATTTGGAAAGAATTAGGTGCTTTCCAATCCGACAGAAGCATCCCACAAGTGGTCAATACTTCCACGAGTGCCGCCTGTGATTTCGTGTTAATGGAAAAACACGAGTGCCAACGACCTTGCCGCAGTGGTTCCCATAAGATCACCGAAGTTAAGCGCTGTCGGTCTTTCACTTGGACGGTTGGCCATCTGGTCTGCCGAGTGCTGTTGGCAAGCGGAGTGCACTCAGACCTTGTGAGGCAAACTGACGAACTACTTGATCTCGCAAACTGACATATGGCTGGGCGAGCAGTGTGCTGACCACATGCCTCTCCATACCCGCATCCAGTCATGTCTGTGGTCTGAGGACGACACGGCGGCCGGACGGTACCGTTGGGCCTTCATGGCCTGTTCGGGAGGAGTGTAGCTTTTTAGGGCTACGTGGGGTTTCCTACCGTGGGGTTTCCTACCATGGGGTTCCCTACAAGGGCGCAGCAGGTAGCGATGCTGTCCCGAGCAACCGGTTCACTAACGAGGTGTTTGAGAACTGAGCCTCCCCCACTGCTTGTCTACCTCAGTCGCTCACCCTCAGTGCAGGTGTTGTCACCGTTTCTGAGACAGTGTCGTCGTCGATCGGCATCAATAATTTCGCAAAGTTAACTTGCTAAGTTTCTTCATATATGTCATATGAAACTAATTATTTGTATCTGACGGATCTCATTCACAAAAGTACGCTTTTAACGGTATTTCTAAAGTTCTAATACATAATCTGCTATTTACTGAATTTTTATCTCAACAAAACTGAAATTTCACTTGGTAAATTTCTAAAATAACGTGGTCACTCATCGTGTGAAACTTCCAGAATTTTTGACGAGGAAGGCGGAATGAGGACTCAGACAGCTGGTTGCCCACTTTTCTGTCAGAGACTTTTAAACACGATCATAGTTGCCTTTATTGGGCTCCAACAGGAGCATTTTTCAGCTGATTATTGTGTAGTTCATTTTATAAAGATGAAATTCCAACTAGATGAACTTTGATTGAGTCATCTATATTAAGCAACGTATTTTATCATCTGTAGAGACATCAAGAACAACACTCTAGTTATCGACACTTTATACGCCGCATCTAACCATAGGGAAATATTCTGTAATTTGTTTCAGATGAACACACCCATTGTCGCGTAAATCTTTATCTATTTACTAACTCTAAGGCCGTGCAGTTCTAGGCGCTACAGTCTGGAACCGAGCGACCGCTACGGTAGCAGGTTCGAATCCTGCCACGGGCATGGATGTGTGTGATGTCCTTAGGTTAGTTAGGTTTAAGTAGTTCTAAGTTCTAGGGGACTGATGACCTCAGATGTTCAGTCGCATAGTGCTCAGAGCTATTACAACCATTTTTTTGAACGCTTTCGAACAACATAAATCATTTAATGATTTCTGTCATATAAGGGGCAACATAGCTATTAAATAATAGTAACGAGATTACGAGAGCAGTCACTTTCAGTGTTACGTAAAATAACGTTAGATCTTGTAAATTATCACGACACAAAATGAAGATGATAAGCAATGTGGGACTTCCTTCCGTTTGCGTGGTGAGGAGGGTGGGTGGGAGCAGCAAGGGGAGCCTCGATTTGTTTTGCCGGCCCGGGCCTCTGACAGGTTTAGTGCGCCACTGCTCGTAGGAAACCCCACAGTAGGAAACCCCCCGGTAGGAAACCCCACGACACCCTTTTTAGTTTTTAGAGAAAACAGGGGTACTGGTGCCAGCACTACGGGAAGTAGCCGACGCTGCCTTCCCCTCGCCAGTCCTCTCTCTTTGTCAGCCGTAATGTGGGGGCACGGCCGTTCCCTACAGCCATCGCGCCAATCGTCAACTTATCGTGGACAGACATTAAACGGAGTCACAACTACATGAGCAGTAAAGTGTCCGATTTACACGTAGGGCAGTATGTTAGTAGGACGAAGCACAAACTCAAATGGCATGTTCCCCTGTATCACGAGAACAGTGTCTATGACTGTACAATTGATTCGAAAGGTAACCTCTACTTATGGATTAAACGCCCAGCAAAACCTATCTATGTTGCCAAAGAAAAGTTTGGGAAGTAGGATACAGAGAACTGTATAGTGTTACAGTAGTACATAATATATGAAAATCTATAGCTACATGGTCATGGACATACAACATAACCACATATGTTTTTAAAACATAAGTAAGAGAAGCGAAAACACCACTGATTACAAACTTAGGGAAATTATACTGCACCAAAACATTACACATTAAATGCACTTGCAGGCGTATTAGCCAACATCTAAAGAAATTAAGTAAACAGTGCATCCACGACACTTTCGTATGTGTAGCTCAGTTCATAGCGTTATATTATTTCGTTGTATGAAAGGTTCTGATTGTTTTGACTCAACATGTAGGTTCATAATTAAGGGGACATTGTTTGTCCTAAGCTGCCAATGTTAAATTATGGAATTTTGTGACCCATTATCGAGGAAACTTTTTAAGACACCAACTTAAAGTTTTCCTTAATTATTGAATACACCTTTCTAGACACACTGAGCGAGAACTATTGCTAAATTTGTATTTTGGGCCTTACTATCTTTTTTGTTTCAAACACTCAATTTTTTGACAGACTCTAGTAAATAAATGAACATAAAACAAAACAACTCAGGATATTTCAATTATTCTAGTTCCATATATGTTTAATCTCACGCTTGGCATGCAGTGAAATTTTCATGTCTCTACCATCAGCACTTTTCTAGGAAACAGATCATTTATTGCAATAAGTCTAGTTCAGAGGTATTGAGGTTTAACATTTTTTTAATTACAAATTCTTATACAGACCTACATTTATGCGTCTTTTATGCACTAGAATTACCCTAGCCCATAGCCTGTGCCTTCTTCAATGTTACAACAGCCAAGTTCTTGCCTCCTCCTTTTCTTTCTTGCTTCTTTTATCATTTGCTGAGCAGCTAACTCTGCTTCACGTACACGAAGCTCATCCAGTTCCCACAGTACTTTAGCTGTGTTCTGTCCAAATCTTACCCTTAACTTCTCCAGAGCCTTAAGTCTTTCATAGCTCCCACCATTAAAAGTTTTTGCAGCATAATATGCTGCCAACGTTAGTCTCAGAAGGCCAAAAAATACATTTTTAGGCACACAGTACCACACGACGTTACTGAAGGACTCACTCAAATTCTGGGTCTTTCCATGTAAACACTCCTTTAGTAGCTCAGGATTTGCCACATCTCTATAAATAGGCTTTATTGCTTGCATTACTACCAAAGGAAGATGTTTATGTGTTAATTCATGCAGGGCGCCATAAAATTCGGCTTACGTATATTTACACAACGTGTTTGGTGGAGGTGTGCACATAGCATAACATGGCTTTTGATCGGTTTATATATCGTGAATGAAAGTGCCCCACACAGCACTTTTCATCTTCTCTAAATTGTCATCGTTATCTTTAATGGCCTTCCCATAATATTCCTGTAATTCATGAATTACTTTGTCCATTAGTCTTCCAGCACATTTTATTGCCTTGCCATCAGACAGTATCAGAAACAAAGGACTGATTTGTTTATTCGTAATGCCAACTTCTGAGACGTGGCAGTGGGCACAAAACAAAGCAATTCACAGCCTTCGAGACTGTGTAGTTCTCAAGACATCACTGCTCAACTGTGGTAGTATATGCGTAGGTGCGAAGATCAACACATACTTGAAGTACGAAAACAAAAAGAATACAGTGGTGTGGATAAAAGTGTGTTGTGAGAAATGCATAGTGCGGCAGAACATCTAAAAAGTAGATGAAAATTATCAGTCTCTAACGCAGAAAAACAACGATTTGCTAGCAGACGAAATTTCTCGATGTAAGCGAGAAAGCAGCCGAAAAATCATCACTATTGATGATGCTTTACCTCAATAAAGCGAAACGCGTCTGATGAAAAAATAAAGCATTTTTGTAGTTTTGTAGTTGCAACGACTGATTAAAAATACACTCATGAAGAATAATTTTTTTGTTCTTTGAGTCATATTTCATGACTGATCGTCCACAATTTAGATATAAGTTACGGACCCACCTGCAAAAGTTCCGCAATTCCTTAGTTTGGAGTGGGTTTAATGATGTTGCAGGGAGCAGAGAGAAGAATGTCTGTTCTTGCACATATCGCCGCCCTAAATGAGTAGAGCTAAATGCATCAATTTTCCTAAGGTTTCCACAACATAGCATTCACCAAATCCCTTTGTATTGTTACTCAACACTATTAAATGCGTTTCTATCACTAAACAGGTAATTTATTTGCAGAAAAAGTACGTAAAACCTAGCTACTACGGCTAACACCCCTGTAACACACGTGTAGCTTCGTCTCACTCCTAGTCTGTTACGTCACCGGAGCGCCAGCCAGTAACAGACCGTTTTCGATCACGTGACAAAATCTTGAAAGCTAGTGATTTTTAAGCTTTAATTAGATAGAAATATGAGCTATTTTGTGAAAATATTGGCGATAAATGCGATTTGAATATTTTAATTACTCTGAATAACAACATTCCGTACGATATTTTTAATATAGGAAAATAGCCTATTCTTATGGCATGTCTCTGTTGCTCGTTTATGTCGATATTGTTAAAATGGCACTAATCGGTTTCCCATTTTCTGTAATAACGCATTATTTCAAACCATTGCTACTTTTATGAATAAAATTTCCCATTTTTTAAAAAAGGTTCATTTGAAAACGGAAAATCTATGCACTGCCGCTATGGCTAATTAGTTATTAGCAAAGAAAGAAAAACACGCATGTTATAACCGAGACTAAACAAATATCGAAAACTACCTGTTACCTGTTACTTAGAAATAATCTGCGGTGTCGGTTTTAACCAGTCGGATTTTCCCATCCCTACTAGCGATTGTGGTTGTAGGAGAAGGAGCTGAAGAAAGGGCTATAGAAGAATATTTGCTTGGTAATAAGAATGAAAGAGGGGAATGATTGAGTTCTGCAATTAATTTCAGTGTATATTCTGTTCAACAATCCCAAGAGGAGGAGGCTGATTTGAAAAGGCCGGTAGGTACGGGAAGAAATCAGCTGTATTACCAAGGTCAGGCAGAGATTCCCAAATGAGATACTGGATAGTAAGGCGTACCCAGGAGCAGATAAAGACTCAGATCACAATTTAGTAATAATGAATAGTAGGCAGAAGTTTAAGAGACGTCTCAGAAGGAAGCAATGTACAGGCTACTGAATGAAGAGATGCGCTTGAAGTTCTCTGACGCTATAGATACGTTCTCTGACGCTATAGATACTGTGATAATAAATAGCTTAGCAAACAGTTCAGTTGAAGAGGAATGGATATCTCTAAGAAGAGCAATCAGATAAATTGTAAACAATATGTAAGTACGAAGAAGGTAACTGTGAAGAAACCATGAGTAACAAAATAAATACTTCAGCTGATCGACGACAAAAGGAAGTAAGAAAATATTTAGAGAGATTCGAGAATACAGAGATATAGGTCAGTTCGAAATGAAGTAAAATGACTGAATGAAAAATGTGAAGAAATCGAAAAAGAAATTATAGTCAGAAGGAATGACTCATTGTGTAGGAAAGTCAACACAACCTTCGGCGAAATTGAAAGCAAGGGCGGTAACAATAAGAGCGCAATCGGAATTTCACTGAAAAATACAGAGGAGAGAGCGGTTAGGTGAAAAGGGGTACATTTAAAGCCTCTGTGAAGGGAAGGACCTGTCTGATGACTTGACAACCAGAACGATCAATTGGCAAGGAAGAAATCGAAGGTCCTGAATTTATAAGAGCAATGGAGGCATAAGGGTTAGATAAGATTCCATTGGAATTTCTAAAATCATTGGAGGATGTGGATACAAAACGACTTTTGAAGTTGGTTTAGAATGTCTAAGACTATCGATGTACTATCAGACTTTCGGAAAAACATCATTCACATAAATCCGAAGACAGAAATAGCCGACATGTGTAAGAACTACCGCACATCAGCTTAACAGGTCTGTTATCCGAGTTGCTGACCATCCGTTTGACTTTAGGAAAGGTAAAGGCATCAGAGAATCATTTGTTCAAAAATGGTTCAATTGGCTCTAAGCACTATGGGACTTAACATCTGAGGTCATCAGTCCCCTTGACTTAGAATTACTCAAACCTAACTAATCTAAGGACAGCACACACATCCACGCCCGAGGCAGGATTCGTACCTGCGACCGTAGCAGCAGCGCGGTTCCGGACTGAAGTGCCTAGAACCGTTCAGCAACAGAGGCCGGCTAAACCATTTGTAATTTTGTGATTAATGATGGAAGCAAGACTAACAAAATATCAAGACACGTTTATAGGCTTTGACAGCCATGAAAAAGCGTTCTACCTTGGCAAACGGTGCAAGGTGTTTGAAAGTCTGAAGAAAATAGGGGTAAGCTATATATAAGGAAGGACAGGTAACATATGTATTATAACCAAGAGGGCTCACTAAAAGTGGGAGACTAAGAACGAAGTACTCGGACGAAAAAAGGTGTAAGAGAGGTTTGTGGTGTTTGGTCTCTAGTGTTCAATCTATACATCGAAGAAGCAAAGATCGAAATATGAGAAGGGCTCAAGTGTGGGATTAAAATTCAGGGCCAAAGGATATCAATGACAAGATTCACTAATGACATTGCTGTCCTTGGTGGAAGCTGAATTTCAAGATATGTTGAATGGAATGAACCGTCCATTGGGTTCAGAATATGGACTGGTATGACACCGAAGAAAGACGAAGGTAATGAAAAGTAGGAGAAATGAGAATAACGAGAAACTTAAGATCAAAGTTGATGATGACGAAGTGGACGAAGTCAATGAATTGTACTATCTTGGTAGCAAAATAACCCATGACTGACGGAGCGAGAGGGACATAAAAAGCAGATAAACACTGCAAGAAGGGTATTCCTGGCCAAGAGTAGTCTACTGGATTTAATCTGAGGAGGAAGAAATTTCTGAGACTGTACCTTTCGAGCACAGCGTTGAATGACAGCGAAACATGGACTGTGAGAAAACCACAACAGAAAACAGTAGGAGTATTTGAGATGTGGTGTAACATAAGAATGTTGAAAATTAGGTGTACTGATACGGTAAGGCATGATGACGTTTTCGAACATCGACGAGAAGTGAAAACGCTGACAAGAAGAACGGGCAGGATAATAGGACACCTATTAAGACACCAGGGAACCAAGTCACATTGTACTAGAGTTGGATTTAGGACGTAAAAGCTGCAGGGGAAGACAGCGATTGAAATACATCGACAAATAATTGAGGCCATAGGTTGTAAGTGCTACTCTGAGATGAGAAGGTAGCCACAGGAGAGGAATCCGTGATGTGACACGACAAACCATTCACAAGACTGATTAAAAAGTAAAAGAAAAAAGAAAAGAAAAAGAGAAAGAGCAAAGACTAGTAACTCGTAACAAGGGAATTGTAACATTACTCAAAAAATAAAGTAGAAAGATGCGGATGATTTTTGATATCGGCTAAAGCTAGGAAAAACGTTAAGAATGATTGGGAAAATTTGAAAATAGCCACATGGAACGTCAGAGCAATGTGTTCTAAGGAAGAACAAGAGAATTTAACACTACAAAAACTGATTCAGTACCTCAATGCTAACAGTTGGTGACGAAATTCAACTGTGAGAATGTAGTAATAACTCCAACTGCAATAAAAGAAAATCATGCCCTGTCTGAAACTTATTATGCAGTAATTGCAATATCTGACTATGAACTTTGATAAAAGAAAACTTAATACTTTGCAGCTGCAAAATCTAACTACAGAGATAGGCTGAGGTGCAATGCGTACTCTAAAAACATTGCTATCATTCTCCGTTCATAAATTTTGGTAACGATTTTTAAATAATAAGCCTCTTGGGATGTGCACAATAACTCTGGCTTAAATTAACTCAATTACAATTTCATTTCCTTCGTCTTAATAAGTTAAAAAATAATTAACTTTTCTTTGGAATCACACAACAGTAATCCAAGAATTACAAATACTGAACTTCATATGTATAATATCTTGTTAAGCAAAATTCCAAAATCTAGTTCTTAAACCAATTTATCGCTCAGTGAGCGATAAATCCTAACAGTAATTCGAAAGCAAAAAGATTCCTAATCCCGTTGTCTGAGAACGAAGAAAGCTGCATTATCAAACCTCTGCGACAAAGAAAACAAACTTATTCATTAACTGTAATCTACTCTTAACAAATAAAATCGTACGAATGTAGAACTGAATTCTTTTCCTCTCCTGTACGGGTCCTTTACTGATTCATAATATAATTCCAGAAAGCTCCCTTGTTCACCCCTTGCTTCTACTAAACCAAAACTCCACTGTTCATATCTAACAACAATGCTCAACTTACTGTCTCCTCTTCTCTCCTCATGATCATCTGGCGCGCATCATCGCAGAGCGAAGATTACCTTTGACTGACGCGTGTGTGGCACAGCATCTCTGTCGAGGGTGTGTGCAAAAACACTATCCAAATCACTATCCCTCTGCCTGTCTGGTCAGAAGTTTGCAGGATGGGATAAAGATCAGACTGCAAAATTCGCTAACGAAGTTAAAACACAAAATACATAAGTCGAAATGAAGAAGTTGTAAGGCGTAAATGATATGGAAAAATAACATGATTGCTAATTTACGAATTATTGTCAATTGTCGTGCACAGGCGCACTAATAGGTCTTGAAAATGTTTTGTAATCGTTGTGTATAGGCACATAAACAGTGCGTGAGAAATTGGTTTTTATCACAGTGCACAGGTGCACCATCGGTCCATAAACACCAGCGCACACAAATCATCAGTAAGAAAACAAATGGGTAAGGTCACAGTTTTTACACCACTGCAAAATCTATCTTGCCATCGTGGAATTCCATGTATTCGGTGCAAATTTTGAAGATAGCATGTTTTGTCGGAGACGTAGTGCAAAAATATTAATATCATTGTACTGGCTAATTTGTGAGGAGGCTGATAGCAGACTCAGAGAATGCAGCATTTGTTCATAAATATTCTGCTGACAGTTCATATCCACGGCCTATCAAGGCAGTACTATAAAGCACTATAGTGAAGCGAAAACTGAGCATTTTTAGTAAAGTGAAAACATAGCATTTTTTCCCTAAATGTCTGTGGAATAACTTCAAAAATCCAGTTGAAGTAAGCGAACATACCGTTGTTCTAAAAATACGCCGGTATGTTCCTTAAATGTCTCATAGTGAAAATGGCCATGAATGTTATGATTCACCATAAAACATAATAAACACTGTTACAAAAAAGTAAATACATAAGCTACAATAAAAACTGAAATGTGTGTGTGTGTTACCATATGGCAATACATACAAATGTCTATAGTAAGTTTCCAGAAGCGGGAACTGTTTATTGGTGGCATTCCAGACCAGTCCACAACATACAGCTAAAGTTGACTAATGACCATTAAGGCTGCATATTATCATGCACAAGAAGTTCTTTACATCAGCGATGCACAGTATTCTAGGTAAGAATAGATTAGAAAAACGTTGTATGTATAGAAAACATGAACTGAGAGTAGAAATCATAGCATTTCAGTAGCAATATCTGTCAAAATAAAGTTACAAAAGTAAAAGCCTCCTTCCACATTGTGTATTTCCTACGGAAATTTGTAGCTTGAGCAACTACTCAGAAGGAAAGTTTATGGAGGAAGGGTATAAAGGTTTCTGCACGAAGTTGTTGTGGCACTTGTCAAAAGAAATTAATTACGTTAAAGTGACAGTCGTTAGTCCATCACAAAAGATGATGAAAATGAAAATGTGGCCACAGCTGCTTACTCTACGCACGTGCAACGTAATCATAATCATTTAAAAAAATTCTTAGCATACCGTAAATGCAAGAAAGACACAGTGGTACCAAAAAATTCCTTACAGCTGTACAGAAACAAGATAAACAATAGTTGTGATAAATGGTTACGAAACGTACATAAAGCTGTTAGGTTGAGCTGAAAAAGTAAAAAAATGTCCGTGTTAAACGATAAAGAAGAGTTGTTAGGACAAGCAAAAGCAAACAGTTGTCAAATCAACCTCACGAACAGAAGTGTTACTAACCATACAGAAAACTGTTTGCAGGAAAAAAGTTGTCATCACAGAGGGTCAAATAAAGCAGCAAATTTCCCAACACGTCTCCATTCATCAAACTTCTTCTACTCTAGACCAAAATCACTAAATCAAAACAAGGTAGAGTGTGCACTACATCATCATATTATACCTAAGTCCCTAACCTCTTTGACTATCTCCTAAAATCTTAAAACGTATCATCTCCAATAGATAATCCATAAGTCCACAAACCCGTCAACTTCATCATCATAACCTTACAATTACTTCCATCACATACTATATGCTCGTATTACTAAAAGAAAGCTCGTATGACGTTGTACTTATGGTTCTTAGTCCGTATTATTATGTTCAGTACTCTTAAATCCAACGAAAACTCTATCTATTCCACAATTGTACAAACATTTCACAAATGTCTAAGAAAATTTCCATTACTTTACGCAGTACCAGCCTACACTCATGATTTTGTGCCATTTTGCATTTCTACTAGTCTAAAAGTTGCTGTTCCTTTCTTGAAACGTAATTTTGCCTGAATCTTGGCGTGACACATAACGCTAGAGTTTCATTATCTGTAAGAGTAAAGTACATTATATTAACAGAAATACATAAAATGGAAGAAACAGACAGAGATCAACCTCCACCTTATATAAGGAAAAAAAATATATTGTCTACACATACATGAGATGAACTGGTTTACGACTTCTGCAAATAATCCACTTGTCAGTGGTAAAAATCACATTATCACATTACGACAGCGATAAAAACTGTGTACTAATTAACGAAAAAAGGAATGCAGAAAGAATTAGAATACAAATTGTTTTGCACTGGAAATGCGGTGTGAAAGCCATGATTGGTTTGTGTGCAACCTGTCGACTTCACTTGCATTTCAGTGAGCTATTCGGCGAATATGGAACGGTCCATTTAGATTAAGAAGATTTTTTGAAACTTGCTCTTTGCTTTGCATGATAATTGGCGAGAACGAACTTACACCTTTTGACCTACCTTGAAGTCTTTATTGTAGCATCTCCTTTTCATTAGCTGTTGTCTGTACTCTGCTGCCTCTTTTATAGTTTTAGTGGTTATTTCAATAACTTCACCATGTCTTAAGCATTCTGCTTTTGGAAAAGGTATACTTTCTCTGATCCCACTAAGCAATAGTTTACGAGAAGAGACTAATTTTGAAGCATTAGGTAAAGAATTTACGGTGTCCTGAAATATTTAATTGTATCTGTCCCATTCTGTTTGCTTTTTGTGACAGTACAGTCTGCATATTTTCCAAATTTCTTTCATGATTCTGTCAGAGGGTCTGGAAGAAACATGATACTGAGAAACGAATGTAGGTATAAATTTTCTGTATTTCACTGTATGTAACCGAAGAACCGAACAATGAAGGTTCACTGTTCGAGATAACTTTATCAAATGTCCGGCTTCTCTTAAGATATCCTTTGTAAATTCTGCACTTCTCGCAGCCACCTTCCGAAGTGGTGCACTGCAGAAAAATTTTGATGTGAGTTCTGCTGGCAGAAAAATAAGTTGCCCGTACAAGACCACAGCTACTAAATGACGTCATTTAACTGAAATTATGGGGAACAGCTGCGAAAAATGTGAAGTGGTGGATATTTTACCTTTTTGAGAGTTTGGTCAGAATACGTCACATGTGTTTTTCCATGTCGATAATGTAAGAGGTTTGAAGAAAAATGTAAAAAAATTATCTTGGTCACAGTATGCATACCTAAGATGAATCTACCGAACTAACGTATTGGACAAATCATGTGGAACGTAAACAAGCCACGTATCGCTGTCAGTTTTCAAACGTTTGAAGAGAATGTTGTTATTAAGCAAGTAATAATGTCTAACTATCGAGTTGGTCGTGCTTGGTATTCTTCCATATGGGATCTCTGTATTTTTTTTTCACGATGTCCTGTAAAGCAGAAGAAACAATGTTTGCAAGCAACCTGTAACGGAAGACTGAAATTAGACTAACAGAATTCCGTGGATGAACCAAGTTGTGAGCCACCAAGAGATTGTGAAAAGGTGTCAGCAATAACATTTTGTCCAGGAATGTGCATAACAGTGAAATGCAATTCCTGTAAATATGGCGCCCTTTTCCAATATGGCTGTCATGTGAAATTGTAACGCACCGTGGTCTGTGTATAATTTTGTATGTTTGCTAAATAAAAAAAATCGAAATTTTGTAAAGTCAGAAACGATAGTTAATGCCTCATGTTCCGTGATTTAATAATTTCGTTCAGAAGCGGAAATATGACGGCTGGAAAATGCAATGCTCTCAGTAACAATAACATCATTTTTCTATATCTCCTGAAACACATGAATTCCAAGGGCTATCTTGGAGCTGTCAGTAGCGACGCAAAAATCACGAGAAAAGTCCAGGTGGGAAACTAAAAGTTCATGTAGTGAAGATTGTTTTAGTTAATCAAATCTCTTCTGTGCTTCTTCCTCCCATAACTAATTTGAATTTTTACCACCTAAATGACGTAACCTTGGAGTGGCCTGAGTTTTTCAGTGAATGAAACGCCGACAAAAACTGGACGAGGCTTAGAAAACTACTAACTTGGCGTTTAGTAGCAAGAACTGCAACGTTACGAATAGCCTGAAGTTTTTTTGGATTCAATGCCAGAAACTGAAATAATAAGACCTAAAAATTTAATAGAAGATTTTCCAAACTCGGATTTGCTTATATTGAGCGTATTCCATGATTTGAAAATGTTTCCAGTAATGAGTTCAAGACGCTATTATGTTGGTACTAAGTTTCCTCAGCAGCAAGTATTTATGTGATCCACATAAGTAATGATGCTGTTCTTCAAATGTGTTGGAAGAATGGAGTTCAAACTTCTGATGAAAACTGAAAATGAAGTATCAAATTCGGCAGGTATGTTGCAAAGCTGATAACAAATTCCGAAGCATAAAAAGGCTTTATATGTGAGACAATTGGAGTATAATTCAATCTGTCAGAATCCCGATTTTAAATCGAGTGTGGAAAATACGGCGACTCCATGAAGATTTTGGAACAACTCTACTGATGTTTACAGTCTATCTGCTTCTGTTATTATGATGTCATTAATTAGTGTCGAATCTAAAACAAATCTAAAACTAATCCAGTTTTTGAAACGACACGTAACTGGAGGGTAAATTCAATTTCCTGTTTTGTTTTGTCTCTATAAATGAATGGAATATTGCAATGTTTGGAAACAAAAGTATTGTGGTGTTTCACTTGAAATTCATAAACAAATATGCGTTGTCAAAAACATGAGAATTAGTCTGTAGACCTACCTAACTGTTCTGTACCCCGTATGCAGCAGCTTCACACCTGCCAATTTTTATAGTATAGTCTGTGAAACGTCTAAGTTTGAATCTTCATTTGCATTAATAATAGGAAATCCTCCATCAGTGAATAATTACGTGTATCAGTTTAAGTTTTTGGCTGACGTGAAAAACTGTAGCCTGTTAATCTCCTGGTCCGCCACTTAAAAACTCTTCTCAAAATGCAATGTACCTTGCGTATCATTATTATGTAACGAAATACGCGAGTTCTTAATATCCAGTACCGCTTTTTGTCTGTTTAAGAAATCCATGCCAAGCATAATCTGTGTCGTTAGTGGTGGAACGACCCAGAAGTTTGCAAAGTGTGACCTTGTGCAGTAAACTGAAAATGTGGCTGTGATTTCACATCGACGCCTTTCCCTGAAACAACTAGTTAAATTTTGTTATAAGTAATGGGGCGGCAGCGCAAGGTTCATCAGAATTTCGTTTACTGAATACAGCATCACCAATAACTTCAACTGGAGAGTCTGAATCTAAACCTGCTTTTAAAGTATGTTTTCCTATTTGTGACTGGATGATAAATTTGTTTTTGAGGTTCCTCTTTTTCTTTTAACGTGTCCCTGATGTTTTCTAAAAAAATCATATCTTCAGTAACGTGGATGGGATTGGTAATACATAGTGTTGTCTCCGTGAGTGAATTTTCTGTAGTCTCCTCCTGTAGTCATTGTTTTCGCTGTGAAGTAGATTGCGAAATTGAACTATTTATATAGATCGTTTTGGTTCTGCATTATTAGAATCAACTTATCGTGGATGAAAACGACTGTACGATTCATTCAAAACAAAATTTTATTGCTTTCTGTAATTTTCATCTCTCCTATTCCCAATCGGACACTTTCAAAAAACGTGCCTGTTGGCGTGATAATTGTGATTGTATGGTTGCTGCCTATGAATATGCAAAACGTTATTCTTTTGTGTTTAGTTGTATGCGAAATTGCTTTATTACTGTGGAGAATTGTTCGTGTTCCCTCTTGAATTATGAAAGTTCTGGTTGTTGTGATAAAATTGGAGTTTTGTTGCTCGTCGTAGTTTGCTGTACTATTGAAATGTGCCCGATATTGTTTCTGGTACTGTTGGTTACTCCCGTATCTTCTGTATCTGTTGTCACTGAATGATTTGAAATGTTCCCTATTCCTGTTGTCACGGCAATTGTGGTTTTTATAATGAAAGATTCTGTTTTTGTACATGTATTCGTATTCTTGAATCTCAATCGCTTGTAAAACGTTAGAGAAGGCTCAAAGGTTTTCTTTCTAATGTCCTGTCATCAAAGAAAAACAAATACCTTAGAAGTTTAGGAGAAAAAATCTAGATTTGAACAGATTGGCAGAAGAGTTCTATTAAACGCTTGTTCTATTGTACCACGTACGAGAAGAATTGCATTAAGGTTGCAGATTGTGAATTTTCAAAATCTGCCAAACTGATGAGTTTATTCTTTAGCTCCATGATGTGTAGTCTCTGACTAGTATGCTTCAAGAAATACATTTTGATGTTAGGCTAAAGAAAAGCATTATCTTGTTTTCCATGGCATCCACGTCGTTGGTTCATCTTCGAGAAAACTAGAACTAAATTCTAACTTGAGTGTCACCTGCCAAGCTGGTGGCAAAGAAAAGCTACAGAAAATCTAAGAGACGTAAATCATTGATGCCTTTGTGAAGAACTTTGAACTTTCTAACTGATAAAAATGTTAGTAGTCAAACCCGTTGTGTCTTGTTAAGGCATGAAAGTTGTGACAGTTGAAATACATTTGTAAATGTTCGCCTTTGTTTCAAAGCCACGTCTTAAGTCGGCCAAAATTTTCTTGCACGAAATCTTTCTTTAGTCCGTCGTAGCTCTCACTAAAATCACACCTATCTTGTTCTTGAGTGAAATACTTTTCAATGTCAACTAGATGAGATTTTCGCTTATGCTTTTAGTTTACTGTCATCTGTCCTTCCTTAAAACGAAGATAGAAGTACTTTGGTATCTTTGAAATGTATTCGTCCTGTATATGCTAAATTATCTTTTGTATGTACCTCAATTTGTTCAACTTTGATTAAAAGTTCGTCGATCTGTGCTTTCGGTGTTTCAAATTCCTGTTTTGCAAATGTGTCAGTTTTATTTGTTTCTGTTTCCCAATTGTGTGTCTGTTCCGAATGCTTTTGTGATTTGCACTGCAATTGGGAACAGCGGCATTAGGAACTACTTCGTTATTTTTTTTTAACAACTGAAGCTTTCTCTTTTCGATGTATATCTGTAATTTCTTTTCATTTTCTGTTAACCTCAACCACTTTAAGAGAAAACTGATGTAGTAATTGTGTGTGTGTTTTTACAGTTTCTTCTATTCCCGAAAAGATTTTGCTGAATTTTCTTTTCATGCCCGTCATTACATTCTTTATGATTGAAGCTTTACTTCCTTTTTGTTTTGTTTGAAGTATTTTGTTGTGTCCATGTAATTTTGTTTCAAGCTGACTTCATAAATTATTTGCTAGTGTTTTGTTACTTTCTCGTAATTTTGTCTCAGTTATTTTTTTTCCTTGCAACCTCGCTTTATGATAACTTGACAAGCCATTAGCAAATGTTTTATTACTTTATTGTAATTTTCTTTCAATTACTTAGTTGATTTCTTGTCATATGTACTGAGGCGTAAGTGCAAGACAGTTTTTGTGCAAAGAAATCGTGCTAACTGCTATGTCACGAAGCGATTGTATGTATGTGCTTGCATTCATTGCTGTGTTTTCTTTTTCGGTAGCTGTGTGGTAATACCAATCGAGTAAGTATAGTCAGACTTTTATTCTCGTTTCTCGCGACTCATCATCACCAAAAAACACGTTGCCATCTCAAAACTGTGTAATGTCCATATTCCTCGTAACCTGACTGACTGGGACAGTAGCACCTGAATTGGTCTCTGTAGCATTAATAGGTGACTCATCAGAAGTTAAGGTAATGTTGTCTTATGAATTTCACGTATTGACTGAGAATGATTGCTATTAGCCTTGCTATTCACTGTGTCAAGTGGCATGGTAATTATAATAGCAAAAACTATTCAAATAACAAAAAATTAATTATTAGAAATTATCACAGAGAGCAGTAAGGAAACACAAATAATTAGTGAACAGCACAGTGTACTTCACCTGACAATTTGAAGAAAATCTCAGAAAATTCCCCAATGTATGTGGCTAGAGGGAATATCCCCAAGTGAAAGTTATCTGCTTCGAATTGTTTATTTGAGTGAAATAGGAAGCTGATCTGATAACGAACCTGAATCTACTTTTCGTTATTGTAATTTCATTCTCCTGCCCCATATGGTCGGGAAGAGGGGGGGGGGGGGGAGGCTGGCAGTGGCACAATCCACCGCTCTTCATCCAATTGGCTTTACAAAAATACAGAAGGGGCACTGCATAAAAATGCAGATAAAAAAGGGGATATTTTATTTTTCTTTATTGTAATTTCATTCCTCACGAATCTGAATCTCTAGGCAGCTTATGCTAAATCTTGGTAAGAAAATTCAACTGCGAGAATGGATTGATAAACCTAACTGCGAGAATCTTAAGAAAATCCTTAACATGAGAACATCAACATAACGGTTTCTACTTAAATAAACAAAGATAAATGAATACAAATTAATTATTGTGTAAGAACTTGCTGCTCGTAACATTTCTTAATGAATTAACAAGATCCAACAAATATCCTGTTCCTTATTACTGTCTTTGGTTTTAACCCTTAATAAATTCTATTCTTTTTATTAGTAGTCTCCCAAAGTGAACTTATACTAACGTAACAATATTCCATCGCATAAAATCGTAACATCAGTAACTCTTTTAGCAAGAAATACTTAAAACTAATTCACTGTCCACTAATTCTACGTATAAAATAATCAAAAAAATTTACAAACATTGTTGTAACATATTTCTTCATCATGCCTTGCGGAATTAATGGCTAAAACTCGTTAACCAAAGTATCTTTTTAACTCAGTGTGGGGATACATCATGACTACTAAGCCTAGCTTTTTATCAGTTGAAAGTTCAGGTATACTTTCTTTATAATTGCATCACGATCCTTTGGGTCATTTTGAATACATGGTAAATTACTAAGCCAATTATTACTATCCCGCTAATTAAATAGAACCTCATTGGGCGAATACCCAGGTGACATATATGGTAAGTCGTTGTATATCTTTTCAAAAACTTCAATTAATTCGATCCACGTATGGTACTGATTTGGTTCATAAGACCTTACAAATGTATTTACTTCTCGAAACAATCTTCCGATAGGGTTTCCTGCCGGATTAAAGCGTGCAATGAATACACGAAGCATTCCATACATGTTCATTGTTTCTTTCGACGCTTTACTCGAAAGTATGAGGCGTTGTCTGAGATAAACATTCCCACATTTCCTACATTAACCAAATAGTCATCGGTAATCTTTTTCAGCATGGGCCCCACGTTGGGCGCCAAATAATGTGACGAGTGTGTTTATGTCGACTCGATGGAAATGGATGATCCAGTCTGATTGACACAGGTCGGCGTCCGTCGATCGCGATAACTCCGATCTGTAACTGTTAAAACAAACTCCTCGCTTTGTTTGGTCACTTTCAGATACTATCTCCCTTTAACAGATATCCGCTTATCGATGGAGCAGCACACCGAACTGTATAAGCGACCTTCGCTTATCGTGGAAGCACTGGTGTTCGAAGGGTGTCTGTCTTCTTTACTGATACACACAGCGACTGCACCACTCGGTACCGCAACCACTCCCTTTATCTGAAACAACAAACCAAATTTTCTTCGCGTGTTGGTGACGGGCTTATAAGCTTAGGCGAAACTTGATAACTGTAGTTATTATGACCGGTTTGCAAATCAATGTTCAAATGTAGATAATACGATATCTCGAGTTATAGGTTCCACGATTCAAGCCGATGCCACATTATAGTCTTGTGAGGATGTTAATCTGTGAAGTATTATAGAGGCTTTAATGCGTCGCTATGGTGCTAATTCAACAACTCCTACGTCGTAAATCCAAAGACAAAGTGTTCTCTAATAAATGTACAGAAAGCGTCGTAATACAATGTTCAAATACTGTTCACTGTTAATAATGTCAATCACCTTTAGCTTCGGCGTTCAATCAAGATAATAATTAATTACAGTTACACAATAAAGTTCGATTAAATGATGTAGACAACACGAAGTATTAGAGTTATAACAGAGTTTATTGAAGTTCTGAATTATCTAACCACTCCACTGTCATTCACGGAATTGAGGCTACGATTTTCATCAGCAATTCTGAGATCTTACCACAAGTTTCCAATTTTTTTCATATGACGAAGAAATAAGGAAGGGTGAACAGCACCAACACTACGATTCTGCGGAACTGTAGAGAGTCGTGCAGACCAAGAAATGCCACACCACAGTACTCAATGATGTGTACAGCCGTACCGGGACCGAACTAAGAGGAGACTCACCGAGCCCTGGCCCTTGCGTTATTTGGCACGGTCTGGCCGGCCTTGACGTTGGCGGTTCCATATATGTAAGTCAAAATAATTCTAGTATTAAATCGTATAAGACTGTGTAAGCCATTGTTCTTAGTTGCGAATAGCTGGCCGGTGTGGCCTTGCGGTTCTAGGCGCTTCAGTCTGGAACCGCGTGACCGCTACGGTCGCAGGTTCGAATCCTGCCTCGGTCATGGATGTGTGTGATGTCCTTAGGTTAGTTAGGTTTAAGTAGTTCTAAGTTCTAGGGGACTGATGACCATAGATGTTAAGTCCCATAGTGCTCAGAGCCATTTGAACCATTTAGTTGCGAATAATCCATGATGCTCTTTTCAAAGAGATGCGCACAGTAGTAGTTTGATAGTCAAAGTTGCAGTCGGTATGATCAGAACATTAGAAATTATGTAGACAAATGCCAGTATTCGATTGTCGATAGATTCGGGATGTCCTGCAGCATAGCTCATAAACCAGTGCTTTCTGTAGATGGCTACACTTCGCCTTGGAGCTATATGTAAGTCAGGGTTCACTTCGTTAATGGTATCCCCAAAATTACATCTTGGTAACGTGTACCACATAGTTTTACTTCGAAAAAGATTATCCTGAGAAATTACATAATTTTCAACTTTAGAGGTCGTCGCTTCCTCTGTATGACTTCCATGTTTACCGTTATTGCTAATTACAGTATCCTTCCTTTCGTACCTGCAATCGGTATTTAATACCATCGGTTCTTATCGCCCTTTTAGCATCGCGATGGATAAAGTATAGTAGTTGTTATGCGGTTCTCAGAATCAGCACTTATTTGTAGGAAACACGCAAACAATGCAATTGTTAAGAACAGTTATGTTCACTCAATCACATTTGTTAGGCGTATTCACAAATTAATTATTTAACAAACTGGTTCACTCACATTTCTCTCAACCACTCTTTTACAATGGAATAAATAAAAATTGTGGGCTGGTTTGTCTATCTGTTACGAAATACGTCATATTTAAATTGTATCAACTTTTGAGAAAGAAGTTAACAGATGTTTCATGTACTTCACATTACCAATCTCATCGTCAGGACTGCCTATTGATCAGACTTTCCTGTTCAATGATGCAATTTGAATGCATTGGTGTACGAACGTATTACGTAACCAAGTAATTATTCAAACTTCTTTTCTTTATACAAAACTTTTTGATTAAAAAAAAGCACTGATTTCCGTAGTGATAATTTTTGTGGTCACTCATGTGAAAGGAATGAAAGAAATCGTAGTCTCCCTTCTAAGGGACATTGGAAATGAATTCAGAGTAACAGTCGACGCGGGGCAATTGGGAGAAATCGGTGACAGGAAATGCAGTAACTGCGGACGCCGTGCGCCAGTAAGCGAGGGCTGGGACATTTCAGGCCGCTGTCCCTTCATTCCGTCCTCCACTCGTAGACTTTACAGAAAATGTCTGTGAGTAATCATCGCTATGACTGTCGACAGCCGTCGCTCCTTCATTGGTATCGGACTAATCACAATAGTAGCGGTAGATGAGTCCCCAAGCCTAATGAGCCAGGTTGCCCCTAGAACACTGTCATTGACACTTTTAATAAATAGGAAGACATATTTTCGTCTAACTTTTTCATGGCCTCGTCGTTTCGTTTGTAGTTACTGTTATGTTCTGAAGGCTGAACTGAGCAACCTTCTAAGAAGGTGGGCTGATACGTCTGGTAACAAAGCAATGTTTACTTCTCAACATAGTTTCCTTTAAGGCATACACTTGGTCCGGCGACCCTCCAGCTTTTCCATCCCATCGGAAAAATAGGTTATGGAGGAGGAGGAGATTAGAGTTTGACGTCCCGTCGACAACGAGGTCATTAGAGACGGAGCACAAGGTCGGGTGAGTGAAGGATGGGGAAGGAAATCGGCCGTGCCGTTTCAAAGGAACCATCCCGGCATTTGCCTGAAGCGATTTAGGGAAATCATGGAAAACTTAAATCAGGATGGCCGGAGACGGGGTTGAACCGTTGTCCTCCCGAATTCGAGTCCAGTGTGCTAACCACTGCGCCACCTCGCTCGGTAAAATAGGTTATGTGAAACTGATCAAAATACTCGTGAACTACAAGTATCACTTTGGTTCAAATTGTCCAAATGGCTTTGAGCACTATGAGACGTAACTTCTGAGCTCCTCAGTCCCCTAAACTTAGAACTACTTAAACCTAACTAACCTGAGGATATCACACACATCCATGCCCGAGGCAGGATTCGAATCTGCGACCGTAGCGGTCGCGCTGTTCCAAATATCACTTTCCTCACGGCGAGCCCAAGTTTGAAGGTAGGGTACAGGACGAAATCACTTGGGGTAAGTCTTGCGAATACGGTACATGAGAAACCAATTCAAAGCCCAATTCATTCAGTTTCGTCGTGTTATCGCTGACGTATAGGATGGCACATCATCATGGTGAAGGAGCACTTTTTTGCCTACCAAACTTATCTCAGCCAACCTAATTTCGAACGATGCTACACTGAAGCACAGCAGGATCCAGTTACGGTTCACTTTCTTTCCGATTAATTTATGTGAATTGTTCCTTGGGACTCCCACAAAACACTGGTCATAACCTTACCAGCTGCCGAAGTGGTCTTTGCTTTCTTCGGTGCACATTCACCAGCCTATGTCCATCGTTTCGACTGACGTTTTGACTCTGGTGTATAATGATGGATCCAGTTTTCATCAACAGTCACATATTTGGCGCCAAAAGCCTTGAGAAATGAAATATGGCCAGACGTTGTGTCGAAATATTGGCGTGGATACGCTTTTGGACGACTGTGATCAATGGCAGCAACCACTTCGCACACGGCTTCTTCATAGCCAAGCCTCCATGCCGGATATTATGCACTCACTCAACTGTGATGCTTACTGTCTCAGCAATCTCATGAATTTTACTACGCGGCTTGCGTAGCCACGTCATGGATTTTCTGAAAGGTTTCCTTTATGGGGACCTCAATTCGCTGACTGGAGCGCGTTTTGTCTTCTGTACTACTCTGACCACGATACATTCATGAATTTAAAAGTAAATGGTCTTCAATGATGGTACAGAGTCCGCCTAAGCTTTATCCTGTCCTTCCTTAATTTGTGCTGCAGTTCAACCCTTCAAGTGTAACTATTGAATAACAGCACGACTCTGGGTTTTCTCCATCTTCATTTGAAATCGACACACTGACCAATTCAGACGTCAACAATGAACTGTTCGCTGTGCATTGCTGACATTCTTTATACTATCGTTGGAATGATCAAGCTTACCAACCATCAACAAACAAACGCCGTCCGAACAGGTCTTGAAGGCCCAACGGAACCTAGCGGCCGCAATGTTATCCTCAGCCGCTAGCTGTCACTGCGTGCAGATAGCGAAGGGCACGTGGTCAGCACACACTCTTCCGGCTGTTGCCAATTTTCGTGACCGGTGTCGCTACTTCTCAGTCAAGTAGCTCCTCAATTGGCCTCACAAGGCCTGAGTACACCCCTCCCCCCTCCCCCTCTTGCCAACAGATCTCGGCAGATCCGGATGGTGACCCATCGAAGTCTTAGCCAATCCCAAAAGCGCTTAAATTCGGTGATCCGATGGGAACCGGTGTTACCACTGCAGCAAAGCTGTTGGTCTACCAAAGATGAAGGCACAACCAAAATGATCCATTCTTCCACTGAAATTTACCAGACATAAAAATATACAGACGGTAATTCTTGCGTTTCTTAAAAGTTATGTTAAATAAAATGCTTTACTAGGAGCGATTTTTCTACGTGCCAATGCTGTCGTTTAAAGTTAAATATACTTACGTAACTGCTTACTGCAACTCATATCAGGTTAAGATTCACATAAGTCCAGGGATAATAACGAAATTTTCATTTTATAATAACACTGAGAAGAATCTACCCGGCAGTTCATGAGATACCAAGCGAAAGAGGCTATAACGATATGTTTACGTAATGTATATACATAAACATACAGTTATAAATGTCCCCGTTCGTAGTCGCTAATTATAACAATATGTTACTTTTGTGCTGTAACATATAGCTATAATCAGCGGTGGAAACATATTTGCGAACGCCGACTGTGTGCGGCTGTTTCTTGTTGGATCGTCTGATCAGTCGGAAGTTGCAGTGCAGAGGAGAGTAAACACCTATTCAAAATATAATTATTTTGGGGAAATACAGAAGCGTCCGATCTTACCCGTCGGCTTTGACCCATGACGTCACAAATGTAGCGGAAACGACCATAAACAACAATTCCAATACGGCGGATATAAAAACATCGCATACGTATTATAAACACTGAAATACACAAGTTTCACAAAAAGCCTAATGACTCTAACGGGACAAGCGTGGGAAATTAGGGGTTTTTGGGTGGGGACAAACTAAATATACACAAATGTAGCCACCGACCGCCATACAAAACCACGCAATACAACGAAATAAATCAACATTACAAAACTGACCAAATACAAAAAAACACATTCCTATCCAGAATCGGACACTTCCCTTGACCTATATAGCTCAACAGAACCTACCGATCACATCCCCCAATACAAAACTAAAAAACCAACACTTCCCTTACACCTACATACATCTACAACAGCTCCCGATCACATAAATTACGATCGAACACTTCCGTTGACCTATGTAGCTCAACACAACCTACCGATCACATCCCCCAATACAAAACTTAAAAACCAACACTTCCCTTACACCTACATACATCTACAACAGCTCACGATCACATAAATTACGATCGAACACTTCCATTGACCTATATAGCTCAACAGAACCTACCGATCACATCCCCCAACACCAACCTAAAAAACCAACACTTCCCTTACACCTACATACATCTACAACAGCTTGCGATCACATAAATTACGATCGAACAATTCCGTTGACCTGACCATAAACGACACAAAGGTTTCACAAGAACAATCTGCTAACATTGATAGCAAACAAAGATAATAATAAACAAGTGGTACTCGAGGCCAGGCAGGAGGGGGGCTGCGCCCCCCCTGACCCCCCCCCCCCCCCCGCCAAAAAAAAAAATCCCAACCTAACCTCGTATTCAGTGCTACGCTACAGATCAATGTGTAGGTCCCTAACGTCACGGATCAAAGCCGACGCGTGAGATCAGATATTTCTGTTGACACAAAACATACATCAAAAACAAAAAAAAACGGAACTTACCTCAAAAAAGTTCCAGCCCCAGAAACTAGATTGGCCACCACAATCACACACAAATGCACCCTAACTAACCACTTTCGGCCTATACATTTTACCCACAGCCCTTAAAAAAACCCGAAAAATGCAATAGGCCTCTGGGACAATCTTCCGCCAACAGTACTCATCTAAATGAGACTGAAGGTTGGAAGAGCGCCTCTTCCCCCTCCCAAGAACTGACTTAACCGTCCCCCACATCCCCTCAATTGTGTTAGTGCAAGCCCCGGTATCATAATTCTTAAATTCTAGACTGTGGTTCACTACTAAATGATTAAATCCCCTGTCACCCAACCCTCCATAAGAAGAAAAAGCATCAGAAACTATTGTGGACCCGGGCTCTACATACTCCTCAATTAACCCCACTAATTCAGCCTTCGACCTCCCCTCCACAACCCTAAAAACACATTCAGTACCCCCACCCCCGTGAACAACAGCCCCCCACACCCAAAGACCAGCCACAGACTTCACCCTCCCATACTTCCTTTTACCAAACTGCGACTCGTCCACGTCCACAAGCACCCCATGCCCACCCAACTCATCCCTGTACTTAATAAATTCCGAACACACTTCACGACAAAAGGAATACCAGTCTAAAACAGTCCTCTCACTTACACCAGTCTCAAACGCGCAAAAACTCTGTGGGCATCTATAACAAAAATAATATGTAATAAGCACAATCTCACGCATGCCCAATCTAGACTTCTCGAACCAGGTACCACGCCTTATAGAACGCCATACGCCATCTTTCCGGCAACACCACATGTATCCGTCGCTGGTCCGAGAGGCCGGAACTTTAACCAATTTCATCGCCTCAAGGCAAAGAGAACACTTAACAACTTCGGCGATTAAACCGAATAGTTGTAAGAACTTGATAAGTTCTAACGCTGTGTCACCCATCATCGCCCTCAACCGAACACTATTAAGGCGGTCTTTCATATCCATTCCTAAACAAAAAACCACAACCAAATACACTCAATAACAAACTCACCCGACGTACAGCAATGAGCATTAAATTAAAACAAACGAAAACCATGAACACACCACCAGAGAGCACCACAAACAAAAACAAGACATCTACAAACACGCCACAATCGCAAAACAAACTCCGCGCCGTAATGACGTCACACACCACAACACGCTTACGTCACGGGTCAAAGCCGACGAGTAAGATCGAAGGTTTCTGTTGACCCGAAATCAGTCGGAAGTTGCAGTGCAGAGGAGAGTAAACGCCTATTCAAAATATAATTATTTTGGATAGCTCAACATGAATTTCCTAAGGGACCGTAGTTTATCATGCATTTACCAGTAGAATATGGCGCGGAGAAAATATTTCGCAGCATGCAACTTTCGTCCGAACTCGACGAAAGAATTCGTGACTGTGAACTCTCTATTTGGCAGAAACATATAGAAAATTAAATAATTTCATGAAGAAGTGAGACATAGATTCTATAGTAAATGAGTAGTCCATACACCAGTTCCATTTACCTCTGAATTTCTGGCAATTAATAGACGAACTTAGACTGCAATGAAGGATTTAACATGGATGTCGTTTTGACTGGAACTTCTCTTAATGAAAACAATTCCTTCGACGTTTTCACATTCACGTCGCACAATAAATCTACTGCTAGGCACTTTTAGTATTACACATTCACTTTTCACAAAAACAATATTATTTTTAACGATAATAATACGGCGGCAAGACATGCGCGTCCGACACAAGAGACAAGAGAAGAATGAGTAACTGTTCATCGAGAATATCTCGTACCTCAAAAAAAAAAAAAAAAAAATGTTTAAAAGTGTTCTTCTTCTGTCTGTTTTTCGCGCCGCGGTTTTCAAAGTCAATAACTCACTGCATCTCTGACGGCGCTTCGACAATAAACAAGTTACGTCACAGGTCGTTCACCTTTTACATTCTCGCATCATTATTTGCTAACTGTAGCTGTTGCCGAGCGACTGCTCGATTAGTGAATGATTTAAAATGATAAGACAATCACATAATGTTACATTGCCTTCCATTGGAATCTTGGAAATCAAGGAGATTACCAAGATTCACATGTCGCCGTTAACATTATGGGATTGAGTACTTTACAGATTTACTTTGATCAAACACAGTATTCCTGTCATTTGATTATTAGGATTACACAAATATGGTGATCTCTCATTCATAGACAAAGACAGTTCTTAAGGTAAAGATACACAAAAAAATTAAAAAACTAAGACAGTAAATCTACGAAGTTTACAATGGACATTATACATTATACTCATTACAGTTTTTTTTTTTTTTTTTTTTTTTTTTTTTTTACAGAGTTCATACCGACTATCCTTGTGGCCTCAAGTTATTGTCCAGAGCTCATAGGCTCTTTGCTCCTGAAAGAAAACACATAGGATTCATCTTTTTATACGCACATAATTCTCACACATGGAATTTCTCACACGTGTCCATTTTTATACACATATAATTCTCACGCATGGAATTTGTCACACGTGTCCATTTTCCATTGCTCACTAGTTGTCATGATTTTTACGCTTTCACTGTTTGTGTATTGACAGGTAAGTTAAAATTTGATTCTTCTCCAGGTGAAGCTCATGCCTTGAGAAGTTGGATCGCTACTTTGCGGTCTCCGAGTAGAAAACTTTTCATCAGCTCTGGCGGGCGAGTCTCACTCGCACGTTACGTACACACGTTACATGTAACAAAAGAAATATAAATACCCATTAGTCTAAAAACTAAGCTTAAATCTATTTTAGGACTTGGGATTCATAGGAATTTGACTTTGTCACTATTCGCGTGTGGTTTGGCTGATCACATTTCATCCACGGGATATAACATTAGCATAGTATGTGATATGTTGTGAACTCATATAAAAGTCTTTTATTTTGGGAGCGGCTTTCATGGAAAGTCCGTTTCGTCGAACTGCAGCGGGAGTGCTGTGCTAGTACATCACTTTAAATTTAACGCGTTTGTTGCGTCGATGTACGTTGACACAGGCTGATTGTTAGAGCTGAATCGCAACTCGAGGCGCTCACTAGCCTCCACGCGGTACTTCAGCTTTTCCGCGCACGGTTCAGTGAACACGTTGCGTCGATGGTGTTGTGGTATTTTGTGGTTTGCTGAGCTGGTGAGGAGGGACGAGAATTATCAGGGACAGAGGCTCCATTGAAACCATCCCTGTCTCCACATTTTCCAGCCGATTTTGAAGATTTTAAGGTAGGCTAGCGCTCGCACTTTGCAAAGCAGCTAACACACTTGGTTTCCGATGCACTGCACGTAATCAAATCACCGCCTTCGGTTACACAACCGGACTATCATTGTCCGTCGGCCTATCTGCACGCTTAACACTTTGTTCTCTTCACCGTGAATGAAATTATCACTTACTTATAACAACGATGCATTGCTTCGTGTCTGTGGCAGACTTCCACACCTTTTTAAGCCTTCACTTATACACTACTACGTACACAATCTTTTTCTACAGTTTATAATCAAATAGTTTGTCTCACTTTGAAGCTTGTTAATTCAGAGCTTTGATTATCATGTCCATTTCAATTTCTGTTACTTTGTTGGTAACTACCTTAACATTTCGCTTTACATTGTTCCTCATCTTTCTCTAAGACTAATTATGCTTTTAGTTCACAGTCACAATACATTAGTTTCTCCGATCTGTCAGCAATTATTATTATTTCAATTCATTTCAATCGTTCTTTCTATTTATTAGATTCATTAAAGTTATCACTGTCATTTCAACAAAAATTCTCTTTTTACTAGATGTGAGGATCAATCAGTCACATTTGATTGCCCTCTCACATGAGAACAGAACACCATTCAAGAAAATTTCAAATTCCTTATCGCGATCTCGGTTTGCGTCTCTGATTGACTTTAAAAGGAAAAATAAAGACATTTCAAAACTAGCTTTTCCCGATTTCGTTCACGCATTTCCTTTTGAAAATCGTATGCCAAACCAGCCTTCCACGTCAACCGCATTTCTCAATCTGTGACGTCAAGTCTACGGGACGGGTTTAGGCGGGTTAGGGTATTTACACAAATTCAAAAGAAAGACATAGATATAATAGTACATAGAAGAAGAAATCTAGCAAACAACTCCTTGTTCCTTACGACTTAGAAATTAATTTCCCTTTGCGCCGTACGTCTGCGTACGCGCTCCAACTACAAACTAGCTACTTTGTTTTGCCGGCGGTTTCATTGTCATTTTATTCTCGCCTTGACGCCTGCTTGCACTACATTGCATTGGCCTCTATATATGACCTTAAGTCATAATTGCTTTGTCCTTGCCACTTACACTCTTATACTTGGTATTTATTTCACTTATGGCTTTGAATGTATCTGTCCTGCGTATTGCAATTACAATTAATGCTACTTTGTTTATCTAGCTGAAGGACAGCGCTTTCGTGGTCATGTTGGTACTTACAAGTAACTCACATGCTTCGTAAACATTACGTTATTTTAATGCAGAGATGACCTGTTCCAGATTTCTATGTACATTGGAACTTAATCTAGACATAGCTGACTTAGAAACTAGTTACTTGTTTTCCTTTTTAGTGGGATCAGGAACCAATAATTGTCAAGCGACCCTTGTCCTTGACGAAAATAAATTTCGTTTCTGGATCTTTGCTCCTTGAACTTAAAAAAAAATTCTTACATACTATGTTTTATTTTCACTTCTTTAGCATTTCATATCGCAGAAGCCGGCTTGTTAGGCACATCCTTCGCTTTATATTTCATTTCTCTCTCTTAAATATTATCTCCTTAAAACTAAATCTTAAAACTAGAGTTCTTGGAGTTGATCACTTTCTTTGTTAAACAAGATTTTTTTTTATCAGCTTGTCTGTACTTAAATTATGGCTCAAGATAACATATTTTAAATTGTCTGCTGTATAGCAAGATAGACTCACTGTCGTGTAATATATATTCTAAGCTTTTTTTTTTAACGAAGTCAAATCAGTTGTCACTTAGTCACTAGCGGCTAACCTTCTCTTGTCATTATAAAGCTTTCCTTTTGACTTATTCTGTAGCATGATATTTTTTAAGATCAGAGTGATGGTATAATCCTTTTATTTTTCCATTTGCGGGATCAGAAATCAGATAACAACCTGTATGCGGTATACGAAGGATCTCGTAAGGTCCCTCAAAAAGACTTTGCCATTTTCGATTTTTGTGTAAGAGCAACGATGGTTTAAAGTGTGTTTTTAGCAAGACCTTTTCGCCTACTTCATAAGTTAACACCTTATTAATATGTTTGTCATACGCCTTCTTGCGTAAATTGGCTTGGGTGGTCAACGTTGTTAGAGCTTGTCTTATTCTGGCGTCTAAACTAGCACTTGTGTTGTTACACTTACGAATTGAATTGACCTTGAACATCCTTGGACGGTTAATGTTGGAATTTTAATTAATGTACTAATTTGCTTATAGAAACATAAGGACATAGCATTAATATTTGCACCTGTATCTAGGATTACAGTCGTCAAAATTCCGGCTATAGGAAGTTTTGTCATAGCTTGCACTTGGTCATCTATCGGTTCATCACCGTCAGTTGTCTCTTTCTCTTGTAATAATTCTTGTCTCATGTCAATCCCGTCATTGTATCTCAGTACAAGTACGTCATGGTTAGTCTCTCCGTCGAAGTGGTGGCCCCCATTCTGTCTCACAGCACCACTTAGGGAGCTTTCAGATGCTGGACTTAGTTTTCCTGCTTGTGTGGTTTTGATTGGCCTTCATCATTAGAAAGTTCGACCAATCTGACATTGTGAGAACACTGAGGAACAAAATTACTGTTATGCACAAACCTCGTGTCAAAATGTTGCTGCGTTTGTTCTGGTGTCCAATACGTGTTACTGTCTTCCGCGTTTGCGAAAAATACAGGGGGATTGTAATGCCTTCGCGGGGTCTGATAATTTTTATTACTATTATGATTTGCGGAATTGTTACTGTGAAATCCACCTTCACACTGTGGTTTGCCGTTAAACTGTGTGTTTCTGTACATTCCCTGCGCTTGATTTTTACTAGGCGCGGAGTTGTATTGGTATTCCCACTCGCTCTGTCCATCTCCTCCATTATATTTCTCTGTCCTTTTCCCCCTTCCTTTTTCTCTGTCCATCTCCACCACCTCTCTATCTGAGTCGATCTCCTCATCCCCCCTTCTCTCTGCATGTTATCAACGTCACCTTAATAGGAGGTTGCTGGTTCTTACCCCCACAGCATTTATTTCCACATTGTAACATGTGTACCAAGTTTGCATTAACTCTAGCCAGTGTTAGAAGGAGCTTTTTACTGATTGATTTTCCCAGATATGTAGACGACACAAACAATTTCACATACATTTAACACCCGCAGCACTTGACTTCATCATACCCCTTGAAGTACCTTGTGGGTCATTCTTGACCCACGGTAGGAAACCACCGTTTTATTGGTATTTGGTGGATTTTTTTTTTGATGTGGCCATGTTAACAATATTCAGGAAGACTCTAAAGTGAAACCAAAAGATAATTTGTTCCTCTAAACGTCAAAAATAAATTATCAGAAGTAAACATCTTTTTATTTTAAATTTTACAGAAAAAATTCTCCAGTCTTTCAACAGATATCGTCAGAACAAGGAAGTAAAACAATGTCACAAGGCTCTTCTTTGTAGAAATATTGAAACAGTACTTATAGTATTTTTACTTTTACAGACACGTGAGATAAGTGCCGAGTATTTATAAAAGATTTTAAAATTCAGCGTGTGATTAAAATGCTCAGCATTTTTCCTTGGTTGTTGCAATCAAAGAACAAAAACGAAAGAACAAGCAAATTCACTCTATAATTATAAGTATTTGGAAAAATTTGGAAGAAAGAAGTGGACAAAATTGTCTAAACTCAGATGGGCTCAAAGTTAAGATATTCGACAAGAGTTTCGGCTTAGCAGCTTTTGCACGCATACGTGTTGCACTTGTTACATATGCATTATGTTTCATTCTGCATTTGTCGTTCGGAGTGTGCTATCGGCCTGGTTGCTGCACCTACCTGCTGTATCGTTTGGTTGAGTCAGTGTGCACTTGGTGCCATTGCTACTTTCTGTTTCCTCATCAGAGAGTGGATGTTGCACGGTGCCCCCAGTTCCTCGTCCATGTTGAGCTGCTGCACCACGATGGGTAACAAATGCACCACCTCTGGCCGCTCCGTCAACTGTGCTGACTGTCACGCCGTCGCCGTCTTGCGAGTCGTCCACAACACCTGTATCGTCGCCATTGTCAGCCGCGAGTTGCATTTTTACGTCAAAATTCGTAACCTGCGAGAGATAGGGAATGACAGAAAAAGACTAGCCACTAATAAGTTTGACTTTCGCGCTTACGTCAAATGGCCACTAATATTGCATTTGAGTTTTGAATAAAAATTTCTTTATCAGTTACGTATCGACTTTATCTGGTAAATGATCGATAACGCCTCCGTCGCCCCGTCCTCGTCCTCGTCGAAGACCGCTTTCTGCATTGCGCGGTTGGTTGGCTCGTCGTCGGGAGGGACATCCTCGCTCTCGGCTAATATCCGTGGATCCGACACCTAAAGAAAAGAAGGAAGAAAGCCGTCCAGTGGACTGTACGCTTTTCCGCTCAAAAGGTTAGGTGGAATGGTTCATGTTTATTTTGTGCAAGAGGTAGGTCACCGCCAGATGGATCATATTCTGTCGCTCTTCATTTGATGCGCCTGAATCACTTGAGCCAGCAGTTTCCACCTACTCTGTGCATGTCGGCCTCTGTAAGCCATCGTATTTTCAATGACGCTGACTCTCGAAAATAAACGGCAAGCCAAAGCGCCTGGTGCAGCGTCCCGCGCAGCAAGCGCTGACGATTATTTGTGTCAGTGAAGCTCGCGACATGCAGGCTGACAAAGTAACGCGGGACAGCCACAGCCTATCACGTGTAGAGGGGAATCCCCAGCGTCCCCTCCTCCTTACAATACGTCTCTACCGTTTGGACCGCCTCAGCCCCCTCGGCTTGACAACAGGCTAAGATATACACATAGCAACCTCCGTAAGGGTGACCTGTCTGACAACTGTTGTCATCTAACGGAACTATGACCAGAGCCCCACACAGTGGGTAGGGAAGCGACCAGTGGGTTCCCTCTGTGTATGTTAATCTTTTGCTTCCCCGCGTCACTTCGTCTGCATGTCGCCAGTCTACAGGGAACTGAAAGCCACGCTGATATGGAGAATCGTTCGACCTCCGAAGTCATCATGTTTCAGGTTATTTTATCCTAAACTGACGTAATATGCACCACCATCTCGTGAATAACATCAAGGCATGTCCAGACATTATTTACAATCAGAAAAATTGCATTCCTTCTTAGGGGTCAAAAATGACCCACGAGTATTTCGTGTATAACACGTAAATTTTTCGCATTTCTACATGCGCTACAGGCATGAGATTTTGGGGAGTTGTACTACCCCATACACGATTACAAGTCATGGGAGCGTTTGGTTCTATGTTGATTATGGAAGGCGGTACGGATAGGGCCCTCAAAAGTGACCGACATGGTATTCTTAGTGTTGACATATTTTACAAGTATTTATAAACATATTTCACCTATGTATCTATCTAATTTCCCCTAGCAGTTTCGTTTTCAATCAGCTCAATGATTATTGCGTCATATCTCATGAACTATGGGTCCCACAAAGATACAATTTTGCAGGTCCGTTAAGTGCTATATGTTATTACTATCAGCGAAATTTGTTGCTAATAGTTAGTAGTAAAGATGCAGTTAATTAAATGGCCATGCCTGAGGCACCAGTTTTACTGCATGTACAGCAAAAGTTTAGTAAGTAATTAATATTTTTTCTTTCCATCTTTTTGATGGGTGTGTCAGCGAGAGAAAGGCTCGTAAATGTTTGAAATTACGTGTAAAGTTCGTTGCATGTCACTAAGTGCTCTCGATCTCAAACACTGTGTGAGTGTAGTTCGGCTGTTTCCGCGTAGTGAGCTACGTTTGCTTTTCACCTGCACTCCCACCCCTTTGACTGGTTGCTGGTTCTTTCCCCAATAGTGGCTGTTTTCACAGTGGAAGTGCTATGTTTATCAAGTCTGGTGGAAATTAACCCAGCGGTTTTGGAGCAGATGTGAAACATACAAACATACCTACATCCACCGTTATGATATGTATAGATGCTGGAGTGCTATCACAGGAATTCTGTTATTACTTCCACAAAAATGAGCCTATTTCTCTGAAAACACTATTACGAGTACCCTATCTATCAATAATGTGTTTGGCAGTTCGTTGCTGTCACCTGTCCCAGGTATATCACTTTGTTTTGAAATTCCTTGACAACTGAACAATAATTGGTACCGAACACCAGTCTGAATCGCTAACATGCACGAAGCGTGAAAACGCCCCTGACTGGATGCCGCATTACGCGGTACACGTAATCACCATTGTGAATCACAGCCGACGTGAGATCCTGATTCACGGAATACAAAAAACGGTGAACAGAGTATCATCTTACCACGGCGATCACATGGTATATTAAAGGCCGTTGTGGCCTAAACTCTATGCGTACTTGCTCTTCCGCTAAATCAGCTGCGATACACCTGAAAATTTCAAGCAGAAATAATGGTTCAGCAAGGGAGAACAGCCAAATCATTATATCCTTTTAAACAAAAATGTTCCAGAAATTATGTCCGTAATACAACACAGATTTAATAAAATAATGTATGAATATAGGGACAATCTTTTCCACATACGTGGAATATTTGCCGAGACATGTAAATTTATCAGGCAGCAGAAGAGTTTCTCCGAAGACTGACGTCAAGGACGTGACCAGAACAGTTTCTCTCAGAAATTTTGTTGACGTATTTCGGAATTCACCAAGTGGTAGAAACTGTCTTAACAAAGCCTTGAAGGCACCACACTCAGATTAATGTAGTTTCATTTCGTTTTATTGAGGTAGTAATGGAACTGATCAATAACTCTTCTTTAGATACGTATAGTACTTGTTGATACAGTTAAAGGAATTGACTGTTCGATACACTTTATAAGGTCATTATATGGTACAGACAAGATTAAAACTGTGAATTCACATGTCGTACAGTTTTAATGAAATACGTAATATAGTTTTGTATGCTTAGCGTTGAAAATATGATCGATCGGATGTGAATGATAGTAATTTTCTTTATTTTCATTATTTTTATTTTTAATATCTCTTATTACTATTTCTATTTCAAGTCATCGACATTGAAACTGTTAAATACAAAATTATAAAATAACTCCGAAGGAAATAACATCGACAAGTAATTTATTATTTAAAATGATTCCTTTGCTAGGTATATAATTATTATCCTTCTTGATTAATAACTGGAAGTAGCATGTAGAATGTGATGGATAAAGTTGTCGGTGCATACTGCCTTTGTGGACAGTAGCAATTCCTAACCTTATGTTTGGAAGTTTAATCCGAATGATTGTTTCTGATGAAAAATGCAAGTGTAATTACGCATTGATATATTGTTTAACTTATGTAAACCTTTTGGAAAGACAGAGAGTATGAAGCAATAAATCTAAAGATGACTGCATTTTAGTGATATTTTATTATCTGAAAATCAAAACTACTTCGACGCAAGTTATTCTTTCAGCAAGCCACGTTTTCGTCGGGAAGCCATCGGCAACAGGAGAGTAACAAAATTCTTACTGTGCGACCTTATTACTCAGGTTTTCGGCTATACTTTACTAGCGTTGCCACTGCTAACGAAGTTCACTTGAGTTATCTACAATTAAAGATATTTCTCAGCGTCGTACTTTTAACTGTTTTACGCTGTGTGCTTTGTATAAGTGTGAAAACAGGGCTTCGTCTATTACAGATTGCACATTTGTTGAGAAGTCAGCTTTGTACTGTATTAAAAATCACCACCCTTTCAATTAATCTCGTAATGTTATTGACTTTGCTTATATCGGCCAATAAGTACTGTGGAAACAGAACTGTGGTAAATTAAGAGCTTGCAGGTAGAAAGAGAGGAGCATCAGGTATGCATTCTCTTCCCGTAGCATTGTTTGCCTAATATTTTCATGCATGTGCAACTGCAATTAAAATAAAAACGGAAATAAGACGCGAAAGGTATTACCAACGGCGTTCAGTACTAAAATAACGTAACTCTGTTAACTAAAAATAACGAAAACGCTTAACATGGGCTGATGAAGACTGACAAACATTGTCATCTAGCTAAACTTCATGAAATTAAACAGTATGAAAGCTTGATAACCTCCGCATGGATCGTTCAGCGCACGAGACTGCATGCAGTCGTAGTTCATTTATATCATATTGAATGCTCGTACGGCAAAAGTCTAACGTCAACGCGGCACGTTGAAACTGCTTCAGTCGATGTGCCAAGGAATCGATACAAGTTTCCTATAGCATCTTACGGAAGTATGAGTTCAACATCTTTTCAATATACTATCTAGTGCCATTTGCGGGGGATATACATTAAAGTTAAACTCATAACAAGCTTGAGCAATACGAGTTTTCGCATTCAGAAAATAGTAGGAAGTAAATTAAATAATGTAAATAAATCAAGAAATCGAATTACTTGGTAAAGAAAGCAGTTTTACAAATACTGTATATCTGAAGAAAAATCATAGTTCACTAACAGAAGAAATCTGAAGTTAATGAGAGCCGTTTCCCAGAAATTGCTGCAACAGATATAACGAAAATTATACAGAGTTTTTTTTCAGCTCCTAATACTGATACAAACTAACGGTATTGCCTGAAGATTGTTGAATACCTACGACACAAACGGTGCCACAACTCTGCTCTGTTTGCAGCTTGCTTTACTCTAACAACGTATATGAAAGAATAAAGGAGTATTCTAAAGCAATAGCTGGATATCGGAGGTTCTGGATGGTCTTGGAAACTAGACTGGAAATAAATAGTTTAGCAAGCCGAGGTTGTTCATTTTGAAATATATACAGAAAAGTCTTAATGTACTGCTCGAAACCCATAACGAAATTTCGACTGGATTACTGACAGAATATCATGACCTTAAAAGGTTTAGGACATTGTCCCATCAAAGAATGACAGACGTTCGAAGGACTGATAGGCTGGCATATGCTGATCTGTATCACAGCTGCTGCCGTGTCTGGAAATTAAATGCTGTTTTTGGAATGTGCATTGAGAAGGTCAATGCTATCGCCCTGGATATTTTTTGCTTCGATATGTTTCTCTCGATATCTCCAGGAGATAAGTACGGAGTAATAATGTAACTATGACTTATTCCATTTGATATCTTAATTATCTTTAATAAAAGTATCTAATATCCATCCGTTAAATCACTAGAAAATGAGTACGACGCCACATCTATTTTCTAGTAGTTGCATAACTGTGTAGGACTACTATAATGAAAGCTCCAATTCCGAAGCTTTGTACTAAGAGAACCACTACGGAAATATCACGGAAGAAAAAAAAATTCAACGAAAATCTTACCAATAGACATTTCTGTGTTATGTTAACGTAAATATGCGATAGGCTACAAATTACAGGTGAATCGCATTACGACGACTATGTTATGGTTTGCACATTCACCAGCACTACTGTTCACTGTGCATAAATGTACAACTTAGGCAGTCAACAGTTGTGGCACTGTTAGTCGAGTAAGGCTATCCATCGACTACAGCAAGGTCGTAATCCATCGACTGCGAAAAATTTGTTTTCAATTGTCTTGACTCAGAATCCGCAAAATGTGCGAAAGGACGGGGTTTTTAACTGTCCTGGGGCCAAAAACTGCATGAAAAGAATAGTGAAATCAGTTCCTAATAGTCGTGAGATTGGCGCAAGACATGTCCAATATGCTGTCCACTTTTGTCAGAACCAAATTAAAATGAAGAGACAGCATCTCTCGGGGATCACATTCAGAGAGCACTGCGCAGTGCGTACCTTCAGTTCAGCTACTTTCGTAACGGGAGCAGGGAACACATCTGTCAGATAATCCCACAGCCAGAAGTCACATGAATTAAGATCAGGTGATCTAGACTGGCAAAGTGTAGGGAAATGACGGCTGATAACACTAACATTTTCGAAATGCATCAGCAGCAGCAGGTCCACTAGCTGTACAATGGGCGGAGCAGAGCCAACTTGCATAAAAGCGATCCTACCAACACATGGACGATGATGAAGGGTTGGAATCGAGAAGGTGTACAAAACACTCTCATAGCGTTTACCAGTGACTGTACAGGTAACAGGGCGCGTAGAACTCATTTCCTAGAAAAAATGCACCCTACGGTAAACGATGCCGTCAACCCGCAACATACAGTTACTTTAGCAAACTGAAATGGTACCGGTTGATTTTTCCTTGGCCATAATCCCCAGTTCGGCGTATTAACATGTTCTAGAGATGGAAATGGTCTTCGTGCGCCCCCAAAACTTGCCATGGTGATTCATTGTCTACTTCCTTGCGAGTAATAAATTCCAGAACGAATGTTTTTCTTGCTAACATGTCAGCAGGAAGGAATTCCTGGACATGTACGATTTTATACGGATAGCACTGCAGAACGTTTCCTAGCATTTTATGCAACGTGCTTGCAGGCATGTCCAACGTTCGGGTAGTTCCCCGTGCACTGCATGATTCCGCACCACCGCTGGAACCCTCCTACAACGCTGAGGTCACATCTTCGACAGACATCGAATCAAATGCTTTCCCTCCTCTGCCACAATAAACTTGAGATGAACCTATCTTTTCAAATGTCGTAATCATATTCTGCAGAAGCTTAGTAGACATCGGTCAAATACCTCTTTTCACAGCCTTAAGTGCCCGGAACCTCTGCAGGGCTACTGGCGCACAGTCACCATTCTAGCAAAAGAACTTTACCAACAGCGCACTATCCCTAGTGGAGACAGTCGTGTTGGGAGTCTTTGACACAAACTGAGAACCGACATGTACCACGTGTTTGTTGGTATGCATATTCTGATACTTACAGCGCCATCTATTGATAAAATTTTCGTTAAATGTTTTTGTTGCGTGATGTTTTCCTCTGCACCAATAATATTCTGGTCAAATTTTACGTTATTCTCAGCACAGGTTCCCTTTCTGCAGTGGTCTGAAACTGGGTACCACGTATATCAAATGCAGCCAACCAAATAAAAAAACTAATCGCCTTGTTTCTTTGGAAATCCGTTGACAGTAGTGGAAAGTTCTGTAACATGCAATCACCAAAACGTACACCAGACACAGCGTATTGCATCAATCCTCAGGGGAAAGGTACTGTGATGTGGTTACCGTAGCCGTGGGAACGGATCAGCACAGTGTCTTCGTGAGGCTCTCACAATGCTTTCAGTGAAACTATCACGAGGTAAATACTGTCCGTCTATTTAAAAGTGAATCTCTCCATTCCGCAATGTACCATAGTTAACACGGGGCCTACAACTAACACCGCCAGGAGAAACTTGAGACAGAAACAAGCAGTAATGAGTGCTGAGTTGAGGGTGAAGAGTAAGCAGGCTCTAGGGTTCTCAACAGCAAGTACTTAGGGTGAATTCGACAACTTTACTTCCAACAAGACAATCAATAAATACCGCTGACCTGCACCCTGTTGTGCAGTGATTTTCAGTGCAGTGCAGATACTAAGATAAATGGAGGTAATAAATCAAGCGAAATGCTATTACTCTGTAGCGACCCACAGGACACCGTGTGTCCTTTGTGTCTAAATAATGAGAAAATATTCCGGTCACCCGGCAAAGTGTTAAAGACGGTCTGATTATACAGAGTTGGTTCTCAGGTACGTGTCTTGGAGGCTTTTTTACGTAACACAATCCAGTATGTTGGAACCTAATAAGTTTCTCTGAATGCCGAGTGTTCCTACGAGACAAAGATATCGTCAGAAGTGCCCCAGGGAAGTGTAATAGCGCTACTATTGATCTGTACACTAACTGATTTGGTGATGATGGAGAAGAGTAAACGTATGAATCTGAGGAAAGAGTTGGCGTCGACAGTTACAAGCGACAATCGTTCTAAAACATATGAAGTGGAATAGATCAAAAAAATGGTTCAAATGGCTCTGAGCACTATGGGACTTAACTTCTGAGGTCATCAGTCCCCTAGAACTTAGAACTAGTTAAACCTAACTAACCTAAGGACATCACACACATCCATGCCCGAGGCAGGATTCGAACCTGCGACCGTAGCGGTCGGAATAGATCGACTGGTACTATTGTTGCTAAGAGAGTAAGATAGACATCTTCCAGAGGTCGTAGTATGGACCAAAAGAAGAAAAAAAGTCTTGTAAAAGTGGGCTCTAAACCACATACCTTAAGAACTATGAGCACTTGTTGATCTTCGATACAGTGAAACACGTCTAGTGCAAGCTATGCGGTTTCCAAATCCTCGGAGGAAGCGGTATGGACGAAAACAAGAAAATAATCTTCAGAAAATAAGTGTTCTACAACGCATCTACATCTACATCTACATTTATACTCCGCAAGCCACCCAACGGTGTGTGGCGGAGGGCACTTCACGTGCCACTGTCATTACCTCCCTTTTCTGTTCCAGTCGCGTATGGTTCGCGGGAAGAACGACTGTCTGAAAGCCTCCGTGCGCGCTCGAATCTCTCTAATTTTACATTCGTGATCTCCTCGGGAGGTATAAGTAGGGGGAAGCAATATATTCGATACCTCATCAAGAAACGCACCCTCTCGAAACCTGGACAGCGAGCTACACCGCGATGCAAAGCGCCTCTCTTGCAGAGTCTGCCACTTGAGTTTGCTAAACATCTCCGTAACGCTATCACGGTCACCAAATAACCCTGTGACGAAACGCGCCGCTCTTCTTTGGATCTTCTCTATCTCTTCCGTCATCCCGATCTGGTACGGATCCCACACTGATGAGCAATACTCAAGTATAGGTCGAACGAGTGTTTTGTAAGCTACCTCCTTTGTTGATGGACTACATTTTCTAAAGACTCTCCCCTTACCAAACACTAATTTTATATGATTATTCCGCTTCAAATCGTTCCGCACGCATACTCCCAGATATTTTACAGAAGTAACTGCTACCAGTGTTTGTTCCGCTATCATGTAATCATACAATAAAGGATCCTTCTTTCTATGTATTCGCAATACATTACATTTGTCTATATTAAGGGTCAGTTGTCACTCCCTGCACCAAGTGCCTATCCGCTGCAGATCTTCCTGCAATTCGCTACAATTTTCTAATGCTGCAACATCTCTGTATACTACAGCAACATTCCGCGAAAAGCCGAATGGAACTTCTGACACTATCTTCTAGGTCATTTATATATATTGTGAAAAGTAACGGTCCGATAACACTCCCCTGTGGCACGCCAGAAGTTACTTTAACGTCTGTAGACGTCTCTCCATTGATAACAACATGCTGTGTTCTGTTTGCTAAAAATTCTTCAATCCAGCCACACAGCTGGTCTGATATTCCGTAGGCTCTTACTTTGTTTATTAGGCGAGAGTGCGGAACTGTATCGAACGCCTTCCGGAAGTCAAGGAAAATAGCATCTACCTGGGATCTACCTGAGATCTACCTTGGTCAGTACAAGTGACGATTGTCACAGTAGCGAAGATGAAAAAGTGCTCATACCTCTTAAGGTATGCATTCTAGAGCCCATTTTTACATGCCGTTTTGGTCTTTTTTTCCATGCTACGACCTCTCTAAACTGCCCAACTATCAACTTTAATAACAACAGGACCGATGCATGTATTCCACTGTCAGAGGCATAAGAACGATTTTACCTTATAACTTTGGATTGGGTCATTTAAGAACCAGGGTTCGTTATCTCAAATCGACACATTTACAGTTCTTCATCATCCTTTTCACCCTGTGTACCTAAACTATCTGATGGATAAGGTGAGAAATAATCTGCGACGGTTTCGCGATGTAGTAGCAGTAGTTGATGCTGTTGTAATAACTAATGACAAAGTTTAGTGAGCGTACAAGATCAATTGGATAAATTCTCTATTCGGTATGGTGAATGACAGCTTGCTTCAAAAGTGAGAAAACGTAACTCGTTACCGATTAGTTGGAAAATTGTACTTTAATATTCAAGTGTGCTGCTTGACACAGTCACGTCCATTAAATATATAGCAGAGCAGTTACAAAGCGACATTAAAAGGAACGAGCACGTAAGATCAGCTGTCCGGAAGGCTAATGATCAACTGCGGTAAACTGGTAGAATTATGAGGAAGTGCAGCTGACCTATAAATGAGATTGTGTACAGAAGAAGTAAGCGAGCCATTCTTGAGTACTGCAGGAGTGTTTGTCTTCCCCACAAGGTCGGATTAAAATAAGACGGCGAAGCAATTCAGAGGCTTGATGCTAGATTTGTGCTAGTACGTTCGATCAATCCTCTACATCTCCGGAAATGTTCCGTGAATTCTGATTGGAAGCCCCGGAGAGAATACGACGTCCCGTTCGCAAAAACGCTATTGAAAAAGTTTAGAAATCTACCATTTACGAAGAACCGCAGTATGATCCAACTGACGCCTACGTACAATTCACGTAAGAACCACGAAGACATGAGAAATCAAGGCATATATGAAAATATTTAGACAGTCATTTTTCCCTTGCTCCATTTGGGAATAGAACGAAGCTGAATGACTAGCAGTAGTACAAGGCACACACTGCCACGCAGCATATGACTGCTTGACAAACAAGTATGTAGATGTAAATTCATTTGTAGAACAACCACAGAAATTTTGTCACTGGAGTTCGGTTTCATCTTGCATTTACACAGAATGCTAAAACTGTGCCTTCAGGAGAAACAAGTGGTCTTGTTTCATAATTTTATGCACAAAATTCAATGTATTTTCAGTTGTAACGACCAGTTTCGCCCGAATAAGGGCGTGCGTCGCTAGAAATTTGAAACCTGCATTAACCGATGATGGTGATAGCTAATTTCGTACTATCAGTATTTTTGATCTGAATATTGCATAGTTCGGTCGAAACCAGTCATCACAATAGAAAGTTTGCGTGCTACAATAAAAAATTACATGCTCTAGATCTTTCTTTGTTCATTACTGTACAGTACAGTGAAATTGTAACCTAATAAAAATCCAATGTGAATGAAAAAAACCACAGGTCATCTGTAGGTCAGATCTTAATATACTTAATTTCATGTAACATTACATACGGGCAAAGCGCGTAATTACATTTATGATGCAATGATAGCTGAGCAGAAATTGTGAATGCGCATACCAGCAAAAATCATGAGAGGTTAGAGTGGAGTACGTAATAATTCGTGCCATTAGTAACGTATGGTCTGCATCTTCGGAAGGGCACCTAGTTTCGAGCTGCGCTAGGAGTATGAAGGACGCGTGGCGTAACCGCCAGAGAGCACATCCTGCACCGGTGATGCGTGGTGATTCGCGAGCCACGACGCCAGCCGGGGCAGTTTCACGCCGCCATTACGGCACGCACGTCTGCTGTCAGTCATAAAAAAGCGAGAAGCGCATCTCTCTCATACCTGGCATCTATGTAACACGTTTCGGAAATTAACCGCGTTGTAAGTGGGTTTGCGATGAACGGAAAAAGCCTCGGGAACTCTGTTGTGGCACACCTTTCTCAATATGTGTGCAATTTCACAATAAACTCACAATGTTGCAAATTTAAATACTGAGCTGATATAAGCATGATTCGCTGTGGTTATGGATTGGTTGGTACCACTAGGCAATTAAGGGGAATTTCTGGTCGAGAGACACGAAAAATGGCTAGAAGTTTTTTCATACAAGGGTTAGGTTTTATTAAAATTAGGGTTTAACCACTTTATGACACACAGATTCTTGTATGAGAAAATGTTTTCGTCTCATGACGAATTATAAATGGTGGCTGCTGTCATTGTCAAATTATGCATCCCGCGGCGCGTCCTGGTTTGCGCGAAGCATTTTACAGTCTCGTGGCTAGTCCTGAAACCCATAAAAATAGAAAATCCTTAAATTACAATGAATTTGGGGGTCAATTAAAATAGGGTTGAAAAGCCTGTCAGTTTCTTGGCAAGAGTATATAAGCTAAAATGTCTGAAAAATACTTAAATTTCGAATAAACAAAGGAGAAAATCTCTTAAGACACCCAAAAATTACATTATCTTTCACAAAAAATAATTTAACGAATCGGCTAATACGATGAGGCTGCAGAGCGCTTCGCTCGCTGAAAAATATTGTTTAAAAAGAAAGTTGGTTAAAACAAGGACTAACAAAGGAAAAATTTTTAAAAACGAAACTTATGATTGACCCCAGCCTCCTGTCCCAGGATCATAGAGGCGTCATCCATTTTCATCAAACATGCTCTGGTTCTGGATCTGGTGCTGTATTTTTCAGCCTAGGCTCTTTTAACAAATTAAAACATTCCTCGATATGCTTCTATCACGCGTTTCCTGTCAGATGGCTCCACGAAGCTTTTCCTTTTTTTGCTTCTCGTGACATTTATCGTCTTCAGAGTGTAAGAGTAACGCTCGTTGAATATACATGCAGCTATATATGAGGCATTTAGAAAACAGCTGGTGTAAGTCCAGAGAAACTATTTCAGATATATCGGAGGATATTATAAGATGTATGGCAATTAAAAAATCAGTATAAAATTTACAAATTTAAATTAACTTCTTTTCGAAACAGACAGTTGTACTTTAATTGTTCCAGGCAAAATGGAGTACATACAAGAAACAATGGAAATTGTTCGAATTGGAGAATATGGGCTTGCTTCAGATGTCTCCTGAAAGTAATTGCAAATAAAGTGGTATACAGTATAACATTTCCATATTAAATATTTCCGTAGGGGAATGACTTAAGCACGACGAAGGCGTCGAGGAGCGTGTGCTCAATTGGATGTTGACGCGCCGTTATTATGAACAAGAATTGTACAAGCTTCCAAATCGTTGACAATAGTGTGTAATGCGTGCACGAGGCTACGTAGAGAAAACCTAAAGAGTTTCAGTTGGGTAAATGATTCGTCAATAAATGTACAAAAATAGTTAGCGTTTATATCTGAATCACCACCGAACTATGATCTTCGAACATCTGTGCCTCGACCTTTCTAGCGGCTCATGCTTCTTCACACAGAACTGGTCGGCCTTAGTGTTAATTGCCATATACACTCCTGGAAATTGAAATAAGAACACCGTGAATTCATTGTCCCAGGAAGGGGAAACTTTATTGACACATTCCTGGGGTCAGATACATCACATGATCACACTGACAGAACCACAGGCACATAGACACAGGCAACAGAGCATGCACAATGTCGGCACTAGTACAGTGTATATCCACCTTTCGCAGCAATGCAGGCTGCTATTCTCCCATGGAGACGATCGTAGAGATGCTGGATGTAGTCCTGTGGAACGGCTTGCCATGCCATTTACACCTGGCGCCTCAGTTGGACCAGCGTTCGTGCTGGACGTGCAGACCGCGTGAGACGACGCTTCATCCAGTCCCAAACATGCTCAATGGGGGACAGATCCGGAGATCTTGCTGGCCAGGGTAGTTGACTTACACCTTCTAGAGCACGTTGGGTGGCACGGGATACATACGGACGTGCATTGTCCTGTTGGAACAGCAAGTTCCCTTGCCGGTCTAGAAATGGTAGAACGATGGGTTCGATGGCGGTTTGGATGTACCGTACACCAGTGGTGTACGGCCAGTGTAGGAGATCGCTCCCCACACCATGATGCCGGGTGTTGGCCCTGTGTGCCTCGGTCGTATGCAGTCCTGATTGTGGCGCTCACCTGCACGGCGCCAAACACGCATACGACCATCATTGGCACCAAGGCAGAAGCGACTCTCATCGCTGAAGACGACACGTCTCCATTCGTCCCTCCATTCACGCCTGTCGCGACACCACTGGAGGCGGGCTGCACGATGTTGGGACGTGAGCGGAAGACGGCCTAACGGTGTGCGGGACCGTAGCCCAGCTTCATGGAGACGGTTGCGAATGGTCCTCGCCGATACCCCAGGAGCAACAGTGTCCCTAATTTGCTGGGAAGTGGCGGTGCGGTCCCCTACGGCACTGCGTACGATCCTACGGTCTTGGCATACATCCGTGCGTCGCTGCGGTCCGGTCCCAGGTCGACGGGCACGTGCACCTTCCGCCGACCACTGGCGACAACATCGATGTACTGTGGAGACCTCACGCCCCACGTGTTGAGCAATTCGGCGGTACGTCCACCCGGCCTCCCGCATGCCCACTATACGCCCTCGCTCAAACTCCGTCAACTGCACATACGGTTCACGTCCACGCTGTCGCGGCATGCTACCAGTGCTAAAGACTGCGATGGAGCTCCGTATGCCACGGCAAACTGGCTGACACTGACGGCGGCGGTGCACAAATGCTGCGCAGCTAGCGCCATTCGACGGCCAACACCGCGGTTCCTGGTGTGTCCGCTGTGCCGTGCGTGTGATCATTGCTTGTACAGCCCTCTCGCAGTGTCCGGAGCAAGTATGGTGGGTCTGACACACCGGTGTCAATGTGTTCTTTTTTCCATTTCCAGGAGTGTAGAAGTGTTCGACCTCACTGGGGGCAATTGCACGAACTAACCAGTGTGCCATATGATGCTAAACTGTTGCCGTATACTTCTAATAACTCGGAATGGATTGCTACAGGGTGATACCCCCTCCAAATGCAGAAAAAGGTCTTACGAATTACACCACGACGCTTCACCTTATGACAGACCCAGCCACTTTGTTTCGGCCCCTCTGTCGGCGTGCTGCGATACTGTGCTGTCAGAATTTCGGTATCTATCCGCAGTGCGGGTATATATGTGAAAAAAAAGTGTATCTATTTTTTCCACCTAATAATTACATCATTATGAGTGTCTCGGTCATATAATCTAATGTTGTAACTCTCTTGTAAATTGTAATGCTAACGCTTATGTCAAAATTAAGCCCCTAGAAATTTACTGATGATACTCCCACCTCCATTATGAACTAGATTTTATTGTGTTGGAGGCTGAAAATTTGTACGTACCTGTTTCAGAGGAGATCAATGAAAGAGCTTTCTTTACGTAATTTAAATCCATGAAGCATATATATTATGCCTGCAACAGGATTTTTTGAATATTAAAGTTACAGCGTGTTGTATGGAACCGTGCGCTTACCGAAATAAAGGCAGCTGTTGGCGATCGATGCATTAGTCCAAGAAAAGATACGACCATCTGTCCAATGAAGAATTGCGTAAAAGAAGAGTCGGCGCCAACACGCAAATTGACAACGAGAGCTTCAGTACTTGTATTTCGATACTAGTACTCAGATATCTTCATAGTGGGTCAGAAACTGCAAAATAGCAGCATATAAGGCAATTAGAGTACAAGTGGTGAAAGTCCAAAAGAACTGCAGGGGTAGTACTCTGAATTACGAGAACTTTGCCGCATTGCATGAAGTCCCTAGTTGGGCTGTGTGGTGCCAGATGGCAGCCCTTTACTTCGCAGCTGGAACACAATGAAGCTACACTGCTATCCATGACACAGGAAAGAGCACCCCGGGCTAGGGGAAATATGAATGCAGGTGCACCGAATATTTCAGATGACATGTATGTACCGACCTTTGATCTACAGAAGAGACTCCAGTTTCCTAAACTGTCCACATTAGCGGCAAACCACAACATGAATCTGTAAGTGTATAGCATTAGAATACGTTCATTTAATAAAAAATTATGGTTTCATCTACATTTGGTATTAAACGGAACAGGCAAAAGGATCACAAGACCTTTCAGAGTGCCTAATGAAGCATTTCCAGAAACATGTAAAACTCTTCAAGTACGTGCTCTTATACTCCGACAGCTGCACAGGACAAAATCGGAACAGAAAATGACACTTGCTTTGAAGGATCTATTACAAGAAACGGCTATGGAAACAGAAATCATAGACTATTGTGTAAGAGCATCCGTACATACCAAATATTGCCGAGTTTTGATTGGTAGAAGCGAAGTGTAGAAAAGCAATTCATATTTATTCGTCAGATGACTGGATAACCTTTGTGAAAGAATTCAAGACGAAAAATCAGTTTAAAGTAGTTCGCATGATGCATCCTCACATTTTATCCACAAAGAAATTGAAAGAAGCTATTGTAAACTGGAAGAAAACCGTTGATGGTGACAAGTCAATTGGCTACACATTCAGTGATTCATGCACGAAAAGGGATGCACTAAAATACAAAGAGAGCCTCTATCCTGACATACAGGTCCGAAATTAATTCAGCAAGGAAAGGTAAATGAAGACCAGCACGTCAACTACCAAAACAAGACAGTCCCTACAATAGCGGCGCGCTGTTACGGACGTAAAGAAGAAGGAAATGTAGGATTTGCAGCCTTTTATTCCTCCCATTCAACACTGTTTCTTCAAAGATGTTTCTAGCACTGCAAAGACACGTCAATAATGGTTTGCTGAAAATGGCGCCGACCTGTAGACAATGATGAATTGTTGTGTGTGTGAATACGTAGAATACGTAGAAGCGCCTAGAACCGCTCGTCTACAGCGGCCGGCTTGGTAGACGTCTTTCGCTGACGTTAAAAGCTGCCAGTTTTGTGCATTCACCGTACGTCGATCTTGATAGTATGACTACCTCTCCTCTATATTCAAAAAACACAGTCGTAAGAGCTTTTCCGTTTGAGTGACTGGTTTGGCCTTCACCGGGCAGACTTCATCCATTGTTTGCCACTGCTTATTCACCATTTTGGATTCTGGACTGTACGCGCTTCAGGAAAGCCTCAACTCCTTGCCGGAATCGATCGAGAAGTCTCTTACAAATATCCAAACTGGCCTGTTTTTTCTGTAGCCTTAACATGAGCTTCATTTTCTACACTTCTGCGGCCACCTTAAGCTTTCTGGATCAAGAAAACACTCGGTTCTGGGACAGTGAAGAGTCCACGGACAGTGCCTTCAAACGAGTAATTATGTCTGAGGAAACTCCCTTCATGGGTTAAAAAACTTTATGATGATGCTTTGAGCGCAAGCAGATGTATGGGCTCACCACCGCCGTAAAAGGTGAAAATCTAACAGTCACTGAAAAAGGAGATGGAAAGATTTTATTTATTTATTTTTCTACCGAGATTTGCTAGCGGGACGAAGCATCGAGCGATGTTACGCAACGGGGTAACTTTGCTCCATGATAGCGATCGAGTTCATTCCGCTTCCATGGGTTATCAGATTTTTGCCTCATTCCCTGTGTTCTCCTGAGACAACAAATGGTTCAAATGGCTCTGAGCACTATGGGACTTAACATCTATGGTCATCAGTCCCCTAGAACTTAGAACTACTTAAACCTATCTAACCTAAGGACATCACACAACACCCAGCCATCACGAGGCAGAGAAAATCCCTGACCCCGCAGGGAATCGAACCCGGGAACCCGGGCGTGGGAAGCGAGAACGCTACCGCACGACCACGAGCTGCGGGCTGAGACAACAGCTAATGATTTCTTCCCCTTTTCTTGGATGAGGAATCCGTTGAGAGAAGGATATCTCCAGATTTTCAATGACGTTGAGATTTTGCTGAACAGCCAAGATGCGAAGTCCCACAGCCATGGTCCCCGTTGTCTATCATCATCATCATCATCATCATCATCATTTAAGACTGATTATGCCTTTCAGCGTTCAGTCTGGAGCATAGCCCCCCTTATACAGTTCCTCCATGATCCCCTATTCAGTGCTAACTTTGGTGCCTCTTCTGATGTTAAACCTATTACTTCAAAATCATTCTTAACCGAATCCAGGTACCTTCTCCTCGGTCTGCCCCGACTCCTCCTACCCTCTACTGCTGAATCTATGAGTCTCTTGGGTAACCTTGCTTCTCCCATGCGTGTAATATGACCCCACCATCTAAGCCTGTTCGCCCTGACTGCTACATCTATAGAGTTCATTCCCAGTTTTTCTTTGATTTCCTCATTGTGGACACCCTCCTGCCATTGTTCCCATCTACTAGTACCTGCAATCATCCTAGCTACTTTTATATCCGTAACCTCAACCTTGTTGATAAGGCAGCCTGAATCCACCCAGCTTTCGCTCCCATACAACAAAGTTGGTCGAAAGATTGAACGGTGCACAGATAACTTAGTCTTGGTACTGACTTCCTTCTTGCAGAAGAGAGTAGATCGTAGCTGAGCGCTCACTGCATTAGCTTTGCTACACCTCGCTTCCAGTTCTTTCACTATGAAACGTCCCCTTAGAACAATTATACACGACTGTGCTGATAAACCTCTTACACTATTTGCTTTTCAAACAGCTGAGCAAAACTGAACGTACTCAAACATTCACTAAAGTGACACACAATATTTTTAGCGCAACGCAATCTGACTATCAAAGATCCATGCAAAAGAATGGCCCTGAGTAACATTAAACTACACCTTTCAGAAATCACTTACCTTACAAAAATCTTCATTACTCGAACTACTGCAATACAGCGAGCACCACTACTGCCAGCTAAATAAAAGATTCAAACTACGGAAGGCACTAACTACTGATAGGGATAGTTAGCAAATGAAAGATATCAATAGAGAACAAACAATGTATTTACCTTAATAGTCATAATATATATAGCAGTTCATGACAAATTTCAAAACTCCGCCATCTCTCTCCCCACATCCACCACTGCTGGCGGCTCACCTCCAACTAAGCAACGCTACGCGCTGTTCACATCCAGCTGCCGCTGCCCAACACTACAATGGCAGACAACAATGCAAACTAGCCAAAGACTGCACACAGCACAGCCAGTGATTTTCATACAGAGCGCTACGTAACGTTGCCAATAAGAAAACATAAAACTATGTTGCCATCCTGTGAGAATATGCATCCTAAGTACTTGAAACTGTCCACCTGTTCTAACTTTGTTACTCCTATTTGGCACTCAATCCGTTTATATTTCTTTCCCACTGACTTTACTTTCGTTTTGGAGATGCTAGTCTTCATACCATAGTCCTTACATTTCTGATCTAGTTCTGAAATATTACTTTGCAAACTTTCAATCGAATGTGCCTTCACAACTAAGTCATCCGCATAAACAAGACTGCTTATTTTGTGTTCACATATCTTAATCTCACCCAGCCAGTCTATTGTTTTCAACATATGATCCATAAATAATATGAACAACAGTGGAGACAGGTTTCAGCCTTGTCTTACCCCTGAAACTACTCTGAACCATGAACTCAATTTACCGTCAACTCTAACTGCTGCCTGACTATCCATGTAAAGACCTTTAATTGCTTGCAAAAGTTTGCCTCCTATTCCATAATCTTGTAGAACAGACAATAACTTCCTCCTAGCAACCCGGTCATATGCCTTTTCTAGATCTATAAAGCATAGATACAATTCCCTGTTCCACTCATAACACTTCTCCATTATTTGCCGTAAGCTAAAGATCTGGTCCTGACAACCTCTAAGAGGCCTAAACCCACACCGATTTTCATCCAATTGGTCCTCAACTAATACTCGCACTTTCCTTTCAACAATACCTGAGAAGATTTTACCCACAACGCTGATTAAAGAGATACCTCTGTAGTTGTTACAATCTTTTCTGTTTCCATGTTTAAAGATTGGTGTGATTACTGCTTTTGTCCAGTCTGATGGAACCTGTCCCGACTCCCAGGCCATTTCAATTATCCTGTGTAGCCATTTAAGACCTGACATTCCACTGTATTTGATGAGTTCCGACTTAATTTCATCCACCCCAGCCGTTTTATTGCACTGCAATCTATTGACCATTTTTTCCACTTCCTCAAATGTGATCCTATTTCCATCATCATTCCTATCCCATTCTACCTCGAAGTCTGAAACATTATTGATCGCATTTTCACCTACATTGAGCAACTCTTCAAAATATTCCCTCCATCTGCCCAAGGCATCCACAGGATTCACCAGCAGTTTTCCTGACCTGTCCAAAATACTTGTCATTTCCTTCTTACCTCCCTTTCGAAGACTGCTAATTACACTCCAGAATGGTTTTCCAGCAGCTTGACCCATAGTCTCCAACTTGTTTCCAAAGTCTTCCCACGATTTCTTCTTCGATGCTGCAATTATTTGTTTGGCTTTGTTTCTTTCTTCAACATAACTTTCTCTGTCTACCTGGGTTCTGGTATGTAGCCATTTTTGATACGCCTTCTTTTTTTTACACACTACTGTTCCAAGACATTCTTTAGCCACTTCTAGTACTGTGTCCCTGTACCTTGTCCATTTCTTTTCCAATGTCTGTAATTGACTACATTCAGCTAGCTGGTACCTATCTGAGATCGCTGTTATGTACTTGTGCCTGATTTCCTTATCCTGAAGTTTCTCCACTCTTATCGTCCTACATATGGACCTGACCTCCTGCACTTTCGGCCTCACAATCCCAATTTCACTGCAGATCAAATAATGATCAATGTCATCAAAGAATCCCCTGAATACACGTGTGTCCCTCACAGCCTTCCTGAATTCTTGATCTGTTATTATATAGTCAATGACAGGTCTGATTCCCCTGCCTTCCCAACTATACCAGTGAATGTTCTTATGCTTAAAAAAGGAGTTTGTGATTACTAAGCCCATACTGGCACAGAAATCCAAGAGTTGTTTCCCGTTCCTGTTGGCCACCATATCCTCTCCAAATTTACCCATAACCTTTTCATACCCTTATGTTCGATTTCCAATCCTGGCGTTAAAATCACCCATGAGCAGAACACTGTCCTTGTCCTTTACTCTAACAACAACATCACTGAGTGCCTCATAAAAACTATCCATCTTATCTTGATATGTCCCTTCACAATGCGAATATACTGACACAATCCTAATTTTCTTGCTAGACACTGTCAAATCTATCCACATCAGTCGTTCGTTTACATACCTTATTGCAACTACGCTGGGTTCCATTTGTTTCCTGATGTAAAGCCCTACACCCCATTGTGCTATTCCTGCTTTGACTCCTGACAGGTAGACCTTGTATTCTCCCACTTCCTCTTCTTTCTCACCCCTTACCCGAATGTCACTAACAGCTAAAACGTCCAGCCCCATCTTACTTGCAGCCTCTGCCAGCTCTACCTTCTTCCCAGAGTAGCCCCCATTGATATTAATAGCTCCTCATCTCATTACCATTTGTTTGCCAAGTCGTATCTTAGGAGTCCCTGGTTTGTCAGTTAGAGGTGGGACTCCGTCGCCTCCAAAGGTCCGAGACATTTTGCTCTGATTGTCGCCAGCATCATATTTAAAGTACCAGGGAAGCAGGTTGCTAGCCTTACTTGCCCCGAGTCCCACTGGGTTTTACCCCTAACGGCTGAGGGACTAACCGGTGGATTTGGTAGTCTTTGCCGTATGAGCACAAAGGTGACCACGACTCAGAATAGGTCCGAGATGCCCAGCCTTATTGCGAAGTAACTGGTATCCCGGCTGTCGGGACCACTTACTTGGCCACTCATACGTTGCCCGTGGTTCATGAACTAGGACATGACTACAGGAACCCACACCATGAACCTCCCCCGTTGTCTATCGTTGGGAAAAATGTGTCGCATTGAGCGGCGAGTATGTAGAGACGTCAGGACATAATTTGTTATATGAAATTAAAATAAAAACTCCTGCAACCAGTTTCAGTACTCTGTTACGCCATTTTCAGGTCCCTCGGGAGGTATCCAATCTCGCGTGCAGTTGCAGGAGGCAAACTAGTCGTTAAACCAGAGATCTGCGGATACCGGTTATTTTATATTGGGTCAATGTTATCACTGAACACGAGATTGGATTCCTCCCAGTTAACGTTCGTCAAGGAATCTGCAGATGGCGAATGGAACACAAAACTGGTTGCGTAAACGTATTAAACGCAAAAGAGACGGATGCTGGTGTCTTAATATTCATTTGACGTTGAATAGTTGAAATCATTATGACCATCTATCAGAATGATGTGTAAAGAGGTGAGGATTTACAATTTTTGACTACACTCGTAATCCTTTCAAGCTCCCAGCACCCACACTACTCCGCTATCAGCAGATGTCTTTCAAATTGAGTTAAAAACAAACATATTGATTTAGTAATGGCTATAAATCTTACCTGATTGCTAACATTCTCCGAGAAAAGGAAAATACTTACAACTAGATCACTTCCGTACGTTAGGGAAAGGGGACCAGTCAGTAGCTGCAAAAGCTGTTGCGCTCTCTCATAAAATTAACGATAATCTTGCAAATAAGTTAGTCTCGTAACTAGGCTGCAGACCAGTTTCTTACAACAAAACAACAACAGATAAAGAGGTGAATTATTAATCAGTAGTAAAGACAAAATGATAAATCTGGCATGGAGTGGTCTCCACAGAAGCACCTGTAAGCGACTATGGAAAAACCGTTTGTTCTAATTCCTTGACTTCAGCTATACAGGGCTATTACAAATGATTGAAGCGATTTCATAAGTTCACTGTAGCTCCATTCATTGACATATAGTCACGACACACTACAGATACGTAGAAAAACTCATAAAGTTTTGTTCGGCTGAAGCCGCACTTCAGGTTTCTACCGCCAGAGCGCTCGAGAGCGCAGTGAGACAAAATGGCCACAGGAGCCGAGAAAGCGTATGTCGTGCTTGAAATGCACTCACATCAGTCAGTCATAACAGTGCAACGACACTTCAGGACGAAGTTCAACAAAGATCCACCAACTGCTAACTCCATTCGGCGATGGTATGCGCAGTTTAAAGCTTCAGGATGCCTCTGTAAGGGGAAATCAGCGGGTCGGCCTGCAGTGAGCGAAGAAACGGTTGGTTGAACGCGTGCGGGCAAGTTTCACGCGTAGCCCGCGGAAGTCGACGAATAAAGCAAGCAGGTAGCTGAAGGTACCACAGCCGACGGTTTGGAAAATCTTACGGAAAAGGCTAAAGCAGAAGCCTTACCGTTTACAATTGCTACAAGCCCTGACACCCGATGACAAAGTCAAACGCTTTGAATTTTCGATGCGGTTGCAACAGCTCATGGAAGAGGATGCGTTCAGTGCGAAACTTGTTTTCAGTGATGAAGCAACATTTTTTCTTAATGGTGAAGTGAACAGACACATTGTGCGAATCTGGGCGGTAGAGAATCCTCACGCATTCGTGCAGCAAATTCGCAATTCACCAAAAGTTACCGTGTTTTATGCAATCTCAGGGTTTAAAGTTTAAGGCCCCTTTTTCTTCTGCGAAAAAAAATGATACAGGACACGTGTATCTGGACATGCTGGAAAATTGGCTCATGCCACAACTGGAGACTGACAGCGCCGACTTCATCTTTCAACAGGATGGTGCTCCACCGCACTTACATCATGATGTTCGGCATTTCTTAAACAGGAGATTGGAAAACTGATGGATCGGTCGTTGTGGACATCATGATCAGAAATTCATGTCATGGCCTCCACGCTCTCCCGACTTAACCCCATGCGATTTCTTTCTGTGGGGTTATGTGAAAGATTTAGTGTTTAAACCTCCTCTACCAAGAAACGTGCCAGAACTGCGAGCTCGCATCAACGATGCTTTCGAACTCATTGATGGGGACATGCTGCGCCGAGTGTGGGAGGAACTTGATTATCGGCTTGATGTCTGCCGAATCACTAGAGGGGCACATATCGAACATTTGTGAATGCCTAAAAAAACTTTTTGAGTTTTTGTATGTGTGTGCAAAGCATTGTGAAAATATCTCAAATAATAAAGTTATTGTAGAGCTGTGAAATCGCTTCAGTCATTTGTAATAACTCTGTATTAGGTATAGATCTATTCATTACTGAAATATGAAAAGTTTTACCGGACCGGGGCTCGAAACTGGATTTCACGCTTATCACAAACGGCCATCTCAGCTACTTTTTTCAACTCTGTGAGGACCGCTCCAAAGCACGATGAAGGCACCACTATCGACCTTATTGGGTATAGGAAGGTAGAGGAAACAGAAACCTTTATTATTTACAAAACCATAGTATGTCCTTATAACATTATAACAGTCCTGGGAAGAACCTCGCTGCCGTCCCACTGCGCAGCAGGGAACTCGCGTAGTTTTCCTCAGATGATCACTTTACTTCGGTTCCACAAACGGCAGCACCGCCGCTCACTTTCCGCACCCGGCACACGCAAACTATTCAGCAGGTCAGGTAAAATCGTTCCTAGGAAATTTGCATACCAGTCCTTGTACTTTCGTAGCCGTAACAATTTTGTATGTTCGAAAGCAAGTATTCCCAGTAATCCAGTACGTTCGTAGGTGTATCTCGTTGTACGTAATGGACCGCCATTCTTGTGACACGCGCCACTGTGTTCGTCTTATGAAGCGGGAAATGCGTTTCCTCTGGAAAAAATACAGTGTTGAAAGAGACTGCTGTATGTATAGTGGTCCGCATGTACACTCTGCTCTTCCTTGCCAGAGTCCAGACAGCCAACTCCTCGCCGCAAACCAGCCGGTGGTTGTCCTTATACGAGTACGGCATACAACATTGTTGGCTCATGGGCGAATCTGCCAAATGTATGGCGACTCTATATTGAGTCCTTGCGATTAAGCGTTGTTCACCGTGTTGGGCGACACACTTATTGTGCAGTGTGAACGGACAGCGTTATACTCTCCTGGAAATTGAAATAAGAACACCGTGAATTCATTTTCCCAGGAAGGGGAAACATTATTGACACATTCCTGGGGTCAGATACATCACATGATCACACTGACAGAACCACAGGCACATAGACACAGGCAACAGAGCATGCACAATGTCGGCACTAGTACAGTGTATATCCACCTTTCGCAGCAATGCAGGCTGCTATTCTCCCATGGAGACGATCGTAGAGATGCTGGATGTAGTCCTGTGGAACGGCTTGCCATGCCATTTCCACCTGGCGCTTCAGTTGGACCAGCGTTCGTGCTGGACGTGCAGACCGAGTGAGACGACGCTTCATCCAGTCCCAAACATGCTCAATGGGGGACAGATCCGGAGATCTTGCTGGCCAGGGTAGTAGACTTACACCTTCTAGAGCACGTTGGGTGGCACGGTATACATGCGGACGTGCATTGTCCTGTTGGACAGCAAGTTCCCTTGCCGGTCTAGGAATGGTAGAACGATGGGTTCGATGACGGTTTGGATGTACTGTGCACTATTCAGTGTCCCCTCGGATCACCAGTGGTGTACGGCCAGTGTAGGAGATCGCTCCCCACACCATGATGCCGGGTGTTGGCCCTGTGTGCCTCGGTCGTATTCAGTCCTGATTGTGGCGCTCACCTGCACGGCGCCAAACACGCATACGACCATCATTGGCACCAAGGCAGAAGCGACTCTCATCGCTGAAGACGACACGTCTCCATTCGTCCCTCCATTCACGCCTGTCGCGACACCACTGGAGGCGGGCTGCACGATGTTGGGGCGTGAGCGGAAGACGGCCTAACGGTGTGCGGGACCGTAGCCCAGCTTCATGGAGACGGTTGCGAATGGTCCTCGCCGATACCCCAGGAGCAACAGTGTCCCTAATTTGCTGGGAAGTGGCGGTGCGGTCCCCTACGGCACTGCGTACGATCCTACGGTCTTGGCGTGCATCCGTGCGTCGCTGCGGTCCGGTCCCAGGTCGACGGGCACGTGCACCTTCCGCCGACCACTGGCGACAACATCGATGTACTGTGGAGACCTCACGCCCCACGTGTTGAGCAATTCGGCGGTACGTCCACCCGGCCTCCCGCATGCCCACTACACGCCCTCGCTCAAAGTCCGTCAACTGCACATACGGTTCACGTCCACGCTGTCGCGGCATGCTACCAGTGTTAAAGACTGCGATGGAGCTCCGTATGCCACGGCAAACTGGCTGACACTGACGGCGGCGGTGCACAAATGCTGCGCAGCTAGCGCCATTCGACGGCCAACACCGCGGTTCCTGGTGTGTCCGCTGTGCCGTGCGTGTGATCATTGCTTGTACAGCCCTCTCGCAGTGTCCGGAGCAAGTATGGTGGGTCTGACACACCGGTGTCAATGTGTTCTTTTTTTCATTTCCAGGAGTGTAGTTAAACGCCCGCGAACGAATTTTGAATGGCATCGTGGTGGACTGGTTATCTGACCGGTGTACCACGCCAATAAATAGACTAGGGGCGAATAGGAGTCCTTGACTTCATCAAGGCATAGGGAAAGTTTGATTATCGAAGGTCAATCCAGATAGAACGAGAGTTATCTTATTTGTCAGCAGCAAGCGGTGCAGACAGCAGTCGTCGCAGCTTACGGTACCGTGCGCTACAGCTATTGCGAGCCCCATATTTCCTCCTCAACAGTACACTTCACTGCATTTCACACGCGACAGCCTCGACCGTACCTAGCAACATTGTAAAGGATAATTATTCAAGTTGAGTAGGATCGCCTCTCAGCCATTCGGCCAAGGCAACAAGCATCTTAAACTTTGTATAGAAATTTCGTTAGCGACTCCTATCCTTGAGAGGTAACTTCACATTCCGAAAAGAACCAGGATATAACTTGTTCAATTCATAACTAAAAGTGCCATTGTGATTTCTCAGAATTTTGCAAAAATAAATAATAACTTTCGTTAGTTTCATGTTTTTCTCGCATTAACTAGCACTACTCCAGTACCCAAGTATCCCACTAGTTACGTAAGAAATTTTGTGAATTTTTGTGTCATTTCCTTACAGCGGACAACTCCAGAAGATATTTATTGCTGAAAGTTTTTCAGGCATTTCTCTTTAGAACATTAGGAGCGTCTGTCTGACATCTGTAGTAATGTGGGGGTGGAAATTGCATCTTGCAGGAGCCACAGGGTACAGGGTACATCTCAGTTTAATCCGTTGCGCAGAAAAACAGAATAATAGATCAGCCCCACACCTCAGAGTGTGTCAAGTGGCACATGATGGGAGCGAGATAACGTTGACAAGTGACACTCGCTTCAGCACATCCACCGACTATAGGGCGTTTAGTCATACGGACATGTAAACGCTGAGCACTAACCGTCGGTAGTTGTCCGTAGCCGTCCCTGCCGTTTGCTTATGAAATGCGATACCGAAACATCGGAGGGTATGCACCACAGATAAGGGTCCTTCCTTGGTCTAGTACACGCCCCAAATGAAATAAATTTCTGAACGAGTCTCCCCCTCATTCCGGACGAGGAACATAATGTCACCTGTGTATGCTCTACATATGAATGATAGATGCCGCAGGGAAATCCCAGTAAGTCGGCGGCGAAGGTCTTTGAGCGGCGGTTCTAAGGCGATAGCATATAGGAGGATCGACAAGGGGCGACACTGTCTGACAGATCTTAAAATACGCTGTGAGACCTGAGTTTCTCCTGGCGTATACAACTTTCAAATAACTTCCGGGAATTCAGCCAGGTAACACTTTCAGCGACCGCCGATATTTCGGCGGGAGAACACCCCGCCATTTTCAAGGCTAACTGCAACGGACAGGCGGCGTACATGCAAATTTAATACCTCGGTTCTCCGACCGAAGCAGGAAGTGTCACCTGGCTGAATTCCCGGAAGTTATTTGAAAGTTGTATACGCCAGGAGAAACTCAGGTCTCACATTGTTTACCTCTACGGGGAGGAAATGTATCGGTGTTTACGTAAGTTGGATAAACTTCGTAGCTGTCGAGTTAGACTGCAATGTGCTTTGTCGTTTTTATTGAGGTGTCGTGATGAAAATCATGTCCCAACATTTGCTAAGGTTGTGCACCATATTAATTCTCCTGCCGCCAATCGAATTAAGCAACGTGCTGGCTTGGCTCTTGTTCGCGAAAGGATTCGTTTTACTCGTCGACGTTTGGATTCTGTTTCCAAAGAATTGTATCGTTTTCATTTAATGGTTGCATCTGAAGTGTCTGATTTCACTTGGGATTGGTTGGACGGTGCCTCATGGACCCAAGCTGACTGGGAGTACAGCTCCGTTACTGCCCGGCATTTGGCAAAGTTTGAACGTTTCATCGCGCGGAGTCTGATGTTAAATCTCGACGTTCTGTGATAAATCTCACAGAGAAATCTTTTGACGACGCAACCTTATCCGTGCTAGGGAAGGGTTTAAATTTTGCACCCACTCCGAAGAATTTGCCGGTAGTTGATTTTATTAGTTCAATTGAACAGGCAGTTTGCAAACTACCTCCTGACGCTGCAGAGGAAGTTAGGAGGGAGGCATGCCGTGTTTTGACTAGGGCTCGTCCACCCAAGAGTAATGTAACAGCAGCAGAGAGGGCTGCTTTACGCTCTCTCAAAGTTGATCCCAGTATTGTTATTTTAACTGCTGACAAGGGCAATGCCACCGTTGTTTTAAATAAACATAATTATGTACAAAAGATGCAACGTTTATTATCTGATTCAACGTATCGCAGAATCGATGCTGACCCCACGAAAAGTGTTGAGAGAAAGACCAGCAGCCTCCTGAAGAAAAGTGGTTTGTCGCAGGAAACAATCAAGAGGCTTAACACCTATAGTGCGGTTCCCCCTAGGTTATATGGCCTTCCAAAGGTTCATAAGGAAGGGGTTCCTTTCCGTCCTATAGTGAGTAACATCGGCGCCCCGACATATCGTGTATCCAAGCATCTTGCTTCTCTGTTGAGTCCACAAGTAGGACGGTGTGAACATCATATCAGGAACTCAGCTGATTTTTTACGTCGTTTGGAGGGACTGAGGTTGAATGACTCTGATATTTTAGTGAGTTTCGATGTGGTCTCTCTCTTCACTCGTGTTCCTCTGTCTGATTCGTTGCGGTTAATTGAAGCCAGGTTTGGTGCTGATTTAACTAATCTCTTTAGGCATGTATTGACATCCACTTACTTTTTATTTAATGACCAGTATTACGAGCAGACAGATGGAGTTGCGATGGGTAGTCCGTTGTCTCCTGTGATCGCAAATTTGTTTATGGAAGACTTCGAGGAACGTGCATTGTAGTCGGCACCTTTAAAACCCGCCTGTTTCTTTAGATACGCTGACGATACCTTCGTTGTTTGGCCTCACGGTAGGGAGAATTTGAATGTCTTTCTAGAACATCTGAACTCGATCCACCCGAACATTCGTTTTACGATGGAGGTGGAAGAGGATGGTTGCCTTCCCTTTCTCGACGTGTTGGTTAGGAGGAAGGATGATGGATCATTGGGACATGCAGTCTACAGGAAACGTACTCACACCGACTTGTACTTACAAGCTAATAGTTGTCACCAATCGGCTCAGCGTGAAGGGGTACTTCGTACCTTGGTACACAGGGCACATGTCGTTTCTGACGCTGAGACTTTGCCAGCTGAGCTGTCCCATCTTGAAGTTACATTTCGTCAAAATGGTAACAGTGATAGACAGATTGAACGTGCGTTGCGCTATCGACCAACTGTACATCGGGTGATTGATGATAATTCTGAGTCAACACCTAAGTCTACTGCCTTCTTGCCTTACGTAGGAAACACGTCCAATAAGATCGCTCGTATTTTACGGAAATACAATGTGAAATGTGTTTTCCGACATCCATCTAAAATTAGAGCACTTTTGAGTTTCGTTAAGGATGATCTTGGACTGCGTAAGGCGGGTGTATATCGTATTCCATGTAGCTGCGGCATGGCATACATTGGTCAAACTATCAGGACCGTGCAGGACAGATGTACTGAGCATAAACGGCACACACGATTACAGCAGCCAAATAGATCTGCTATTGCCGAACATTGCTTGGATACTGGTCACCCCATGTTATATAATAACACCGAGATATTGGCATGCACGTCCAGCTATTGGGACAGTGTCATTAGGGAGGCAGTTGAGATTAAATTAGCGAGCAACCTCGTTAACAGGGATGGAGGTTTTTGTTTAAACTCTGTTTGGAATCCGGCTCTCTCCCTTGTCAAAAAACAGAGGAACAGAGTCAATGCTGCCTCACCTGCGATTTCATAGTCTCACTATCGATAGCTCTGACTTTGGTCATCTTTGGTGGCACTAGTGTTCAGTGTGTGTGTGTGTGTGTGTTATCTTTCCTGCTTCGGTCCGAGAACCGAGGTATTAAATTTGCATGTACGCCGCCTGTCCGTTGCAGTTTGCCTTGAAAATGGCGGGGTGTTCTCCCGCCGAAATATCGGCGGTCGGTGAAAGTGTTACCTGGCTGAATTCCCGGAAGTTATTTGAAACTTAAAATACGCTGTTCTCCCTCCGTTGATCACCATCGCTGGTCTGGCCCCGTGCAACAGCCGTACCACTGCAGTGATCAGTAGTGGCGAGACACCCATACTGTTCATCACCGCCACGAGCATCCACCCGATCGAAGGCGTGATCGAAATCTGTAACAACCAGTGCCTCTCGGAGGTGGCATGCTGCCACGAGGCTGACGACGTCACGATAGTCTCCCAAGACTGTGCGGATATTACTGCTACCGGAAAGATACGTTTGATAGGGAGGTATTCGATTCGCCAATGATGTTTTGATACGACTGTCCGGTATGCGCATAAGATCTGGCAGTTACTACTAAAGAGGGTCTAGGGACGATAATCATATGGCCGTTTACCGCCACGTGGTTTCGGGATCACGAGCTCTTTCGTGGGGAATCGGGACTTCTACGCGCAGAAGCTCATGTAACGTGCATTAACACATCGGTGTAGTAATGGTCATAAAGGCAAGGAAAGAATCCAAGGGGATCTCGTGTAATCGCTTCCTCCAGCTCCTCACACGTAATTTCGGGTAACACGTCCGCTTCCCCGCTCGCAGCCTCACATCTGGTGTCTCGTCCAGGACGGTCCCCTGCTCCCTCTGGCCCTCCTCGTCGCTCGCATGGAATCTGTTAAAATTATTCGTGAATGCATGTCTATTCCCCTTTGAGTTGGACATGATCAATCTTATAATTGACGTCCTTCGTCTTCGTCTTCTTTACTGCATCGCATAACGCATCGAAGGGAGTTCATTGGGCAGCCAGTCCTGCAACCTCGCGCGGTACCATCGTACGCGCGATCCTTAGCGTCGCAAGTTGTATTAGCTTCGCCTTGGCTCTGTGGACGGCTGTCTGGCGTTCTGGTGTAGGTGGTTCAGCGAACTGTTCCCGTAGGGCCGTAAAGTAAAAGTCAGAGGTCGTGCACTGCCATTGAGAAACCTCCTCCTATTAACGTTCTCCGTAAAGCTGGCTTCGCGCACTCGATACGTCACTGCAGGCCAGAACCACAAGAATTTCTTCGACCGAGGCAGCCCTGCCACGTCGGTATTTTGCCTGTCGCAGGTGGGAGACTTTCATCTTCCAAATACCCTGCCGACTCCATACCAGCAGTCTAGTAAGTGCAACCGTACAAATACGTACCTCATGGTCTGTAAACGCGGCGGCCATATTTATGCGTCCACCGTCAACATCGCTAACTCCCTTGAAATGTAGATCCGATCCAAATGGCTCGGGCAGTGGCCCGTAAAAAGGTAAATCTCTGTTAGTTGTGATACTTCAGGTCCCATGTTTCGACTAATTCAATCCCGTTGACCAGGTCCCGAAGTCTGGTCTAGTAGTATAGTTAGGATGTTGGTCCACCCTGTCGAGAACACAATTGAAATCTCCGTCGAGTATGCAAGCTCGTATCGTTCCGCGGAATAACGGTTTAACCTCACGGGTGTAAAAATCTGTGCATCCCCTTCTATTATCAGATCCTGACGGCGCGTATATATTGATCGAACGTACGCCACCTATAGTGCCGGCCGTACCACGGGCCGATAGAAAATACTCCACTTCGTCTGGATGTATCTCTTCCTTCGGCAGTGTTGCAGTGCCAACGTCTCTCTCGTCACACGGGGAATAGTAAATATCACATCCGGAAATATCCTAGGGGAGAAGCAGTGGAACTTCCTGTAACGGCGCTATGTTTATATCTGCAGTATGTAACTTGTTACTGAGCATCTTGATTTTTACAGGCGTCTCAGTGCTATTGATGTTAACAGACCCTATCCAATAAGCCTGTTGCATGGCTGTCGACGTAGATAGAGGCATTTTACGGTCGCTAGTACTTCCGTACACAGGCTACTATCTATTTACCGTACCTGGCCGTCCCCTCATGAGGTCTTCCGTTACACCTGGAGCGCTTTTTGGTGCAGCTCCTTCAGCATCATCTGTTCCCCACTGGGGTGCGTCTTGTGACTAGTCCCCCAGCGTCCCATAGTTAGCTTGCGTTATAGACGCCACGCCTCCCCAGTATACTCTTTGGAGTCGATCATCCCGCAAAAGCCCATTGCCCACAGAAGTGCATAAAGACAACAGTAAAGTTAATCGGACTACAAGAAATACTCCCCCACCCTGTTACATCCAGATTGGCAAAATAACCTGTCTTGAACGCCATAAAAATGTGTGGGTCATGTTGGAACACTGCCTAAAACGAAGACGTCAGCATCCCCTTAATTTGGTGGGACTGAGCGATGAGATCCTCATAAAGGGGGTTAATTTGGGTGCGATATACATCAACAACCTTGCAGACTCACATCCTAACCAACTTCAGGCGGTCATCAATTCCGGGGGAGGGAGGGGGGCTAACTAATATATTTTGTCCTGTGAACTTAGAAGAAAATGCACAACTGCCATTCAGTCGACCGTCCACCCCTGAGGTTTTGTTTATGTACAATATACACCAATCAAACTAACCTTCACTTTACACAGTGTAAAAGTACTTCAGTACTCTACTCCTCCTATCGGCATCGTAAATAAGAAGACATTATGGCAGTTACTGTTCTGCTCAAATTTATGTTCTCTGTGTATGACTAACACTGTTGTACTTAGTCATACCTCCAGCTGAAGACAGTTGACTAAATAACCGATGGGCGTTTTCCTCATGTTTCTGTTTGTTAACTCAAGAGATACGCTACCCCAAGTGTTTTTAGTGATTTTAATAATGTCATGTTAATGTGATTAGTACACTTTTCATTATTCTTCTTGTCAAGAAATTATATTTTGGGAGAGAGCAATCTATTTTTCTATGTTTACTTACTACTGTTACAATTCAGCTAATTTCGTTATAATTATGGAAGACTTACTGCAAAGATGCTACTCTTCAGCTAGTATCGATTGTAAACAGTTTCACTGTATTTTGGTCAGTGGGTGAGGTATTCAGGATGTTGGGGATCCGCAAGGTAGCATATCAGGAGCAATACTATTCCTGATATACATCAATAACTTTCCCTGTCGTGTTACTTATGGTGAAAAAATTGTCTTCGCTGATGACAGCAGTATTATAGTCATTGAGAAAACAAGAGAACACCTTGCAGAGAAAGCTAATGAAACTCTCAAGGTAGCTTACGATTGGTCAATAAGGAATAAAGTGATATTGAACAAAAATAAAATTAATGCCATGAATTTCAGGTTGAAGAGGGAAAATGAGAATGTTAAATTTAGATGACACCTCTATAGACAATTTAACAAATGCAAAGTTTCTAGGAATGAATATGAATTTTCACTTGAAGTGGTGTGAACACAGAAAGGTACTTGCGAACAGAATGTCATCAGCATGTTATGCCCTTAGAGTCCGATCATCAGTATGTAACATGCAGTGCCTTTTAGTTACATACTGTTCATATGTACACTCAGTTCTTAGCTATGGCATTCGTTTTGAGGGGGGGGGGGGGGGGGGAATCCAATGCACAAAACATTAACACAGTTTTCAAATTCCAGAAAAGAGCTATAAGAATAATAATTAAAAATAGTAGTCGATCTCATTGTAAAGATCTGTTCAAAACACTGAGGATCTTAACTGCTCCATGTGAATACATTTCCCAGTCAGTTGTGCACGTCAAAAATAACATTGGTAATTACTGCACAAACAGCTCGTTCCATGACCATGGAACCAGAACTAGACTCAGCTTACATTTACCAAGAAAAAATAAACATAAAACTCAAAACAACGTTTTCTATAAAGGAAAAACTGTACAATAAATTACCAAAAGACATTAAAGAGATTGCAAAAATACACTTACTTAAAAAGGCAGCTAAAAAATACTTGTAATTCTATACATTTTATACATTGGAGGATTACTTAGATGAAACAGAGTATTTGTCTGTTTAAAAAGATGTTATACAAATAAATAATGATAATGATTATTAAACATCCAACATTCCACGCAACACTTTCACACTATGTTTTTCCTTCTTTTTTTCTTTTTCTTGAAAAACTTACCCCCAAGCTATGTACAGCACAATACTAACACCTCTTCCTCTTTCTGACCTCAACATCTCACTCATTATAGAGGGATGCTGACTCTGTTTTTCAGGATACAAATGGGAAGTTGCGGTACATAAAATGGCCCAGAGATCACCAGTGTGTGTATGTTTGTGTATGTAGTGAGTGAAGTGTTATCAAACAACGTGTGTATAGTGTGTGCAGTGACTGATAGTGTGATATGACTAAAAAATGTGGCGTTACATTATTTAATAAGCTATTTCTAAAAAAAAAGTAGTGTATACCAGGAGTAAATCTAATGATTATCTCTAACTAGAAGTCTATAAATATATGTGTATAAGAATTAACTTATTGGAAATTGGTTTAAACTTGTAAATAATTTGACATGTCCTATGTCGGTGAAAAAAGAGGTCTACGGATGAATAAGGCTACTACTGCTGCTACTATTTCTACTACTAGTTCTGCCTTGCTGGATGAAGGTCATGCTTTAGAGACCAGTGCCACTGGTTGATGTTTTGTTATATGGTGAGGGGGTGATATGTAGCTTGGCTGTGTGCAAGAAGAACACACTTGCTGTACGATTTTGCTAAACACCTATAGACAACATATCGTTCACTTGTAAAGATTTTTCTTGATTCCCATCGTGAATTTCAGTAACATTAATGGGATGGATGCGTGTGTCACATGTCAGGATTCGGTCTTTGTGTATCCTGTGAGGAGAATGCGTTTCGACGACCGTTACAGAGCTACTTGCTGTTAACTCATACCAATGGCAGTACAATCAGTTTTGTCACACACGCTGTCAGTGAACTTTTGTCAGTACTTAGCGACTTGTAAACATTATACTTCGCTTTTCTTACATACTGAATCTCTATGCATCACCTGTGTTCTAAGCACTCGATTGTATGGATTTACATGGAAGTATTCTTTCAAATCAGTTTTCCGTGCCACTCATTTCACTGATTTTGCGAATTATGCTGACTCGCAGTAAGCAGTTAAAATACGATAACTTGACGTAAAACATACTTTTTGCGCTCAGCAATTGATAGAATATTAAGGATTTCTTACAGCAGTTAATGTCAGAAAGACTGGTAATCACTAAGAATATCATAGATCGCATTTATTTGCATGATTTTCAACAGAGAAGCTGGAAGACCTAGAATGCTTTAGTCTATGAAAATACGCTTATTTGATGACCTATATCCCTGAGTTATCGGAACACATAGTGACCTTGTGCCAACTGCACTACACGGTCTTACAACACATGGTCCTATACACTTCATTATCCTTGACGACATATTTGGCGCGATTGATAATGTTCACATCAATTGAGTTTTCTTTTATTGTAACTATTGCTAATAGTGTCAGAAAAAACAAGTGTTTGCCATATAGGTGATTTCCTACAAGCACTTTGCTGTCAGATCGCGTTGCTAATTAGATTCTTGAGCATGATTACTGTCTTTAATAGGACATTTCTCTCAAATAGGGGCACATTCACAGTTACTTTCAAAGATAATCTGTTTTGAATGTCAGCACTACAATCGATTAATGCAAGAGAAAATTATTATTGTTATCTCAACCAGTATTATATAAATGCTGGTTTCGAGGCGATATATACTGATGTAATTTTCTCGGGCTGGTGGTCATGGAAGGCGCCGTAACGGCTGTACGATCCGTGAATGCTATCCTCAGACCGATACTGCAACCATATTGGCAGCATATTGGCGAGGCATTAGTCTCCATGAACGACAATTCGCGCCCTTATCGTGCACATCTTGTGCATGACTTCCTTCAGGATAACGACATCGTTCGACTAGAGTGGCCACCATGTTCTCCAGAAGCGAATCCTATCGAACATGCCTGGGATAGACTGAAAAGGTCTGATTATGGACGACGTTACCCACCATCTACTCTGAGGGATCTACGCCGAATCGCCGTTGGTGGATTGGACAGTCTGGTCCAACAATGCCTTGATGAACTTGTAGATTGTATGCCACGATGAATACATGCATGTATCAATGCTCTTGCTACTAGTTATTAGAGGTACCGGTGTGTATAGCAATCTGGAGCACCACCTCTGAAGATCTCGCTGTATGGTGGTGCAACATCAAATGCGTGATTTTCATGAGCAATATAAAGGGCGGAATTGATGTTTATGTTTACCTCTGTTCCAATTTTCTTTACAGGTACCGGAACTCTCGGAACGAGAGGAAGAAAATTTTTTTTGATGTGTGTATTATAGTAACCTTACGTCTGTTATGTTTCGTTTGCATTAAAAATTAATATACACTTTCCAGAACACACCACTGGCGTATATGTAAATACTCAGAGTAACAATTCTCTGTGACCAGCAGGACTATCACCAGGCTGCATCAGTGTCGTTCATATTGAGTATTGTTACTGGCTCTGGTAGGGTATATAGGGGGAGTGAGCAACGTCAGATGTTAAGTGATTATTTGAAGGACACGGAAATGTCGTGTACTCATGTGAGGCAGTGTTATCAGCACCTGACAAAGTTTAGAAAGTGGCTCATATAATAGAGGATATGAAGCATCAGTTAAAACAGATGTGAGCCAGCTTGACTAAGGAAAGGATACAACGGTAATGTGACACCCTTCCAAACGACTCAGTCTACACACCAAGGACAGAGTGGGTGTAAGATGGCCGTGTATGAGAAACCGTTATCAGCACCTCCAAAATTTGAAAGGTGCCTCATTGCATTTCCCGTTTGACTGGCTGGTCTAATCGTGCAATATTCAGATATGTGAGACATTGGAATGTGACAGTGGTCCGATGCTGGACTACACGGGACCTTGGTGGCAAACATACTCGTAAGTCTCTGGTCGACCACGTCTCACCACAACAAGGGAGAATCGCAGAATCGTGCAGTAAGCGCTTCGTAACCCATCCACACCTGCATCTGTCATCCGAGAACCAGCAATGGACTCCATGCAACGTTGTGTGTGGTACTGCATCATTGGTCTGAGTCTCATACTGCCACTTTCTTCATAAATCTGACTCGATATTTCAGTCACTATTAAAATAGCATCACATAACCGCTCAAACAGTTTCATAGCGTTTCTTCTGGGTGCTTCACTTATATCATCAAGTTATGTGTTTATAAGAACACAGTTCGACGCATATTGTATTGAGAAGAGTAGGAGGAAACCACTATTTAACATTGAAATGAATTAACATACGTTTGATAAACTAACTATGTAATAATAACTTCAGTAGGCCTATGCAGTATTAGACGATTTCGTTTGACTTCTCAGTGTTGAAGAAATATTGCGTAGAAAATTTCATTAAATCAGTTTCAGTACTAATGACAGAAATTTTTACCTTATGGAACATATCAACAATAAGACAGGCTATGATTTATTAACATATGGTCGTTATCGACCTGTACGTACACAGTCACTTTACTATAAATTGGGAGGTCCGACTTCAGCAGACAAAAATTAGGGCCTGGGGCAATCTCAGTGTCACAGCTGTGGCTACCAAACAGATTTGTGGTTCACGAAATCTTAATATCCAGAGATCTGTAGGCGAATAAAAAACTTGCGGATGCGGATATCAACAAGGGACTTGTATGAACGGAAGGCTTTCCTCTTATATCCACATTCCTCCAATGTTTGGAGACTTCCTCGGTCTTGTCAGACGGACTTAACACTTCAAGGTTGTTCTCAAGTAATCATGCATTAAGTTAGAGTTATAAGCAGTAATGCACCAGCAGGTGGCGTGCAGTTTTTATTTCCTGTGGTGAGGCTGTGAAATTAGCATCGGGACGAAATGTATCTGCATCGTTGCTCTTCAACTGGTATCGTGAATTCTACAATGTTCCCTATCCCGAATTACATCCTAAAAAAATCAATTGCGGGTAACAGAAGTTTAAACGGAAAGCTGCTGACACGTGGCTTGCGGTATGTAAACCGAATAGCTTTACAGTAATTGTATGAATCGTATTTTCTTCGCCTCCAGAAATGGCTCTGAGCACTATGGTACTTAACATCTGAGGTCATCAGTCCCCTAGAACTTAAAACTACTTAAACCTAACTAACCTAGGGACATCACAAACATTAATGCCCGAAGCGGGATTCGAACCTGTGACCGTAGCGGTCGCGCGGTTCCAGACTGAAGTGCCTGGAACCCGTTCGGTCACACCAGCAAGCTGGCCTCCAAAACTAGATTACTCAATAGTTAAAGGAGAATAGAAATGGTGTGGTTCCTCGCGGCTGCCTGAAAATCCTTGACGTGACACAATGAACGTAACACACGTCTCCCAGAGCTGTCGTCGATAAGGACTGTGTTTACGCATGGAGATGATGCGCAGACAAGGTTGCCATCCTTGCATAACATGGATATGAGACGACAGCACCTCGTGGTAAGGTGAGTTAGGACAGTGAAAGCAGGGTGTACCGCTTTACGTCACAGCCGCAAGCGGATTTCTTGCGACGTGGGTGGCAGGGCGTGGTTGCTGAGGTGACAACGAACCGTGACCGTGACGCGGATGCCAATGTGCTGGTGCGGACATCCTCCTCAAGTTAGCGCGTGCACTGACGCTCACCCGGAGAAGCAACATGACCTTCACGGCCTTGGGGAGATCGCCTTGAAACACAGTGAGCGATAAATATAACGTAGAACGCTGTAACGGTAATACGAAAGAGAATTATTTGTTGCGGACATCACAGTCTTTTTCTGATAGAGTTGGTTTCTTAGATCTCTGTTGTAAGAGAATACGAGTGTAAAATGTTATACGAATCAGCGTAAGGAAAGAAATTTTGATTCTTAGTGTTCAAGAAGAATTTAAAGAAAAACGTTAGGAGAAACTAAAAAAGGTTAAAAGAAACCAACACAAATTACTAGAAAACAAAATAAGTAATCAGACGAAAACGAAATAAGTTAAAAGAAAAATTAAAAATTAGAATCAAATAGAAAAGTCGGACAAAATTGAAGCACTGAAAAGAAAACAGTAGTAACTGGAAGATAACTAATAAAATTAGGAAAAAACTGAAGAATACAGACACTGAAGGTTTAAAAATGACACTACTAACCGAAATGAGATCATGGTAGCCCAAAGAAAAGATAAGGACCATAACTGGCTTTAGCCAAAGGTAAGGAACAAGAAGACAAAGAAGGAGGTGGTTGCTTGCTATAAGCACAAGGAAAGGCAGTATGAGAGACGATCAAGGGAGATAACTGAGGGTTTCAATGCAGTGCGCCCTTTCAAAGTGACTGAAGCAGACTCACCCTTCGAAGTTATGTTGCCTCATCACGCAGGGTGACTTTGTAATCACGAAATTACTACGGCTCTTACCGTCTGTGCCGGGGTAACCCCCTCCCCTTCTCCACCCTGCTGTACGTCACATGTTTAGTTAGACACAATGCTAGAACACGAATTGTTAAATCCAACGTTGTTAAGTGAGCACCTCTTTCTTTCTCTTCTTTTCTTTAGCCGTGAATCTATTCATCTTTGCATACTGTTCTTACTGTTGCCGTTTTCTGGTATTTCGTTTGATTCGCGTACTCCTGCTGCCCCAGTGCTGGTACTCGGTGATTTTCACAAATGTATTAAAGGTTTGTCAGTTATGAGGCTTGCAAATAACTTGGTAATTTCACAAATTTTTAATCTGAGTAGATTAAAAAAAACTGACTAGCAACCAAGAACTGATCACATTAAATAAAAAGTCTCAAGAACAAGAAACAGTACGTTTTACGTCTGTATAAGATAAGTTTCGATAATAGTTATCAGATTGTAGGTTCATTTACTGAATTACTGTGATATCAAAATATTTAGAGGACTATACATCCTTTTTCTCGCATCCGAACCAGTGGTTTACGATGCTTTATACACATCCCTTATACTATGCCTCCTCACTTGCAGATGAGAAACTATTTTTGTAGTTATTTCAAAGAGGAATGTTTCTGCGGAGTGATGTTGAACCTGTATATTCACAATGCAGTACCAGTGCCGTCGACTTCTATTCGTTGTATGTGAAACGCTAAATAAATTTAAATGGAGATATTTGGTAACGAGTCTTACACTAAAACCTTAACATTATTTAGTACCAGATATCTGAGTCACTTTTCAGGTACATGCGAGACAATGTGTCACACGTCGTAGGGATTCCTAATAGGCATGTATATACATGAAAGTTGCGTAGTGTCAATCTTCTATGCAGATGATACAGAGACGAAAATTAATGCATGAGACGCAGCAGGGCAAACTTGTAATGGCTAAACCGTTTGTAACACGCTAGATGTACAGCAGTAATGACTGCTGAGTCAGACGGTGTCGGTACAGGACACGTGAGTCACGATCATTTAAATGCTAATGTCAGCTTGTGCAGCTAGCAGCATTGGGCGGATACAGTCAGATGCGCGGACACCGAGCCAAGACTGTAGGAAGTACAAAACGAAATTTTGGATCAGGATCGATAGACAAACAATACTCATGGCGATGCATTAAGGCATGTTCCATCGTATCACTGAGCCAGCAGCCAGGAATATGCTTGAAAGAGCAATATAACTTCCGAAAAACATTCTGAAGATGAGCCTGAAAAGATTCGAAAATCGTTTCATGTAGTATTTAATAACTATTTCGAGAAAGTGGCTGTTTGCAAATTCATGTATTTACATTGAATAAACAGTCACGGGTTCTAAAACGTCGATAATGGATAAGCTTAACCTGTTAACAGTCTTAACGGGTTTACCGTTGGGTGACGTTGTGCTAATTCCACAATATATTCTCGGAGCAACTGTCCGACATCTTCAGGTGGTTGAACCTTGCTGGTGGTTCACGGGTTTGCAGCCAGAAAGGTTCAACCACCTGAAGATGTCGGACAGCTGGTCCGATGAAATATTATGAAATTTGCCCGTCATCTAGCGGCAAACACATGAAGACCATTTACAACCTATCCGCCGGAAAGCTTGCAGAGTCACAAGCTTAAGCTGTGGTGAACGTTCTGCTAGACAAGAATTTACGTCATCTTCATTATGTTTTCTGTTTCCACAGATGTCTACTTGTAAAGTAACTCTTCAGACACTCGGATAAGCAGAAGATATGATCGCCGCAACGTTCGCCATAAAAATACTTTAAGCGTGATCATAATAAATATTAATGGTGGAGTATTTTGAGAGGTTTAGGGAGACTGTAACTTTGTTTTAGGAATAAGATAATGCTCGTACGGGTGAACGTTAAAAGCAAATTATAACATTCATATTTCCTTACGTACTACACGAATATGTAATAAAAATAGGGGTTTCTATTTTTAAAAAAACGCAGTTGATATCCATTTGACCTATGGCAGCGCCATCTAGCGGGCCAACGATAGCGCCATCTGGTTTCCCCCTTCAGGCTAGACAAGTTTCGTTCTTTGTAGTTTTTTCGTTTGACGCTTATTTTCTGAGATATTTGGCCCGGTCACGATCAATGGTCTACCGTATATATATATATATATATATATATATATATATATATATATATATATATATATATATATATATATATATATATAAAGTGACTAATCTCAGTTAAAAATTCTGGAAGTGGGCTTCAGTAGTAAATCATATTGAAACAGAATAGTCAATAACGTGAAATGAAACAAAGAGTCGATGATAAATCCGAGAAGTAACTGAAATCTGTAGGAGTTACAGGCTGTTCGCAATTCTGAGACAAGTAGTCCATAGCTACTACAGTACGGTAGTAGGAGCAATGCATGTTGAAGTTCAATAAAGAGACTTTCGTTTTGAGAAGAATAGGCCTACACAATAGAGTTACCGTTCGTAACAACTTCCGATTAAGTATTGCGTTGAAGAATGGATGGAGGAAGTGAAGGAAAAAAGCAGAGGTAACTAATACCAAAGCTAAAGTTCGAAGACGATATTAATTTCTGGCTGAAAGTTGAACATGTTTACTGGAAGTATATGCAACAATGAAGACAGTTCATGAATAGACAAAACGAGTGTTATATATGGTATTATAACAGGAAACAGCGACATATTTGACAATATAATTGGAGATGATGTAGTAGTACAATTGGAGGAAAAAAGCTTCTCATCTAGAAAGAAAAATTACATGTTGATTTTTACATGAGTAAAAAATCAGTTGAAACAGGAAAAAAGTTGTCGGCTCTCGTACACCATTAACAAGGCTATCATCTTATTCTTTAAGCTCAGCAATTATAGAGTCAGTAGCTCCCACTACGACGTTAGTTCTATCAAACTGCGACATTTTCTCTTCTTCATAAGACTAGACAGTTCCCACCGCCATCACCAAAACTCTCTGTTTGAAAAAGGACACCGTTATTTATCCAGTTCCCATGTAAAATTTAGTACCCGTACGAAGTCCAAAGTGGACAGTGGACTCTAATTGTGTGTATCTGGAAGGATTACGGCCGTACACAGCAAGTACAGGAAAAGATTACCACATCTCACGATCGCGAGACATCATAAAGAAGGAGAGGAATGGTCACTTTCTAATTTTATGAGCGGTTATCGGCTGCTAACAGAAATATCACCTGCCAACGCTATGATCGGCAGAGCACTAGAAGCTCGTTACAGTAGGCGTACGGGATGCTGAGTACAAGGGGAACATAAATCAAAAAGCGGGTGGGCGATTATCCTTATTCCGCGTTCTTCTGCATCCGTTAGCTGTTATTATCCAGATAAAACTTACCGGGTGCGAGCAAATTAAAAGTGATCCCATGTCAAGGAAAGCAAGACTAAAATTATGACGCGTGTAGCAGTACGCTTTACAGAGACTGAAGGTCCGTGACCTCGTTTCGACGAACGCTTGCCTACGCAATCTGAAGTCTGTGCATTTTCGTCTTAGGAAAACATTCAGGTGACACGTTTGTCCATTATTATTGTAGTGCTGGCAGCGTTTTACTGACAGACTGTTCTTCCCTCACTATAAGACAGAATATAGTAATACACTCTCTGTTTCCAGCAGTGTGTGCTGTTTATTCACAGTAATTCCGAAAGGAAACTACATACGTCAACAGGTCGCAGTAAAGGCCATTGATAATTTGTTGACAAACAACTGGAGACAACGTCTGCCGAAAAATGTCTAGGCGTAACTATCCAGAGCCATCTTAAGTGGAATGACCACGTAAAACAGATAGTGGGCATGGCAGGCACCAGATTCAGATAGATCGGAAGAATCTTAAGGAAATATGTAACTCATCCACGAAAGAAGTGGCTTATAAGGCGCTTTTTCGCCCAATTCTTGAGTACTGTTCCTCTATCAGGTAGACTTGTAGAGGAGATAGAGAAGATCCAACGAAGAGCGGCGCGATTGTTTAGATGGAAAGAGAGCCTTATGGATATGCTAAACAAACTCCACTGGCAGAGGCTACAATACAGGCGTTGTGCATGATGGAGAGATTTACTACTGAAATTTCGGGACAGGGCAGCACTATTAAGGAGGAGTCGAACAATATATTACTTCCCCCCAGCCGCGCGTGATTAACCGAGCGGTCTAGGGCGCTGCAGTCATGGACTGTGCGGCTGGTCCCGGCAGAGGTTCGTGTCCTCCCTCGGGCGTGGGTATGTGTGTTTGTCCTTAGGATAATTTAGGTTAAGTAGTGTGTAAGCTTAGGGACTGATGACCTTAGCAGTTAAGTTCCATAAGATTTCACACACACATTTGAACTTCCCCCCCCCCCCCCCCCCCCCCCCACATACATCTCGCGTGTTGACCACGAGGAGAAAATTCGAGAAATTTGAGGCAATACAGAGGCTTACCGACAATCAATCTTCCCACGCACTATTCGCGAGTGGAATAGGATTGGAGGGGTCAGATAGTGATATAGAAAGTACTCTCCGCCACACACCATTAGGTGGCTTGTGGTGCATGATGTGGATGTAGATAATGAAGACAGTATGTAACATAACTAATAGCAAACACTGCAGCGAGTGAAAATATAGAACAGAGGCAAAAACAGTAAACACGGGTCAGCAAAGGAGCCTTTTACGAGGTAATTGCATAAGAATGGTTACAAGACCGGTCTCCAAAACCACCTGACCAAAATCGTTCGGATCTTTTTTTTTTTTGTCTGTCACCACAAAATTTAACAGCACAGAGAAAAATTGGAGTGACAGATTGGACAGCTATTTGAAGATTTCCGGGATGATCCAGGGGTGTTCGGATAAATTCGTCACCTCCTTTACACACGAGTGCAGTATTTTAACCAAACCAAAACTCCACGCGTGGAACACCCCAACCAGAAGGTACGGGTGTATAATACACTGCAACATATAAACATACTGTAGGTTAATCGAATATCTTGTTAAGGTAAACCACAGCTGAAATTTAACTGCACAGAGAAAAATTTGAGTGACGAATTGGAGAGCCATTTGAGGATTTCCAAGATGATCCAGGGGTCTTCGGATAAACTAGTAACCTCCTTCACACAGGAGTATTGTAAGCAAATCAGAATTTCACACGTGGAACACCCCAATTAAAAGGTACGAGTGTATAATACGCTGCAACATATAAACATGTTATAGGATTATCGAATATCTTGTTAAGGTAAACCACAGCTGAAATTTGAGCCCAATTTGATGGAGGCTTAAACGAAATCAATACATCTCAAATTCATTGTTACTGTCTAAGGATAGTATTTCATACAAAAGGGAGTGTCGGTTCGTAGACGTGCAATGGTAACTATCCCGCGGACTTACGTTTACTGGAAAGTTTCCCTGTCCATTACCGTTACTTTCACGCATGACAGTTACAGCTACTAATTTTCATAGACGCTATAGAAAAACACGCATAATTCTCATCGTTGTGTATACCTATTCTCTCAGGAACAGAAATGGTGCAGGTGACAGGAAATTAACGAAGCGTCACTTACACCTGCTGTAGTTATTGACGATTCGTTTTTCCAAAATGCCACCTCCCATCTCTCTGTATTTAAAACTTGTGCCAACCTAATCTGGGTTAATGACGACAGTTGCAAATCATTGAATCGACTTCATAAATTCACTGTAGCGACATATTGCCACAAAACTCAACACTCCTATTCAGGCCCGCATATACATTATTCTCTGGTGGGGCAGGGTGGCGGGAGGCAAATGGGAAAGCTAATTTTACGAAATGTGACCTTTACTCGCAAATACAGATTAGATTAAACCTTTTATGGATGGTACAGGCGGACAAGAATGGATCTGATCCTTCCATTCGCCTTAAATGATCTATAAAAGTGTTAATTGCTCACATTACAGCAAAGCTACTATATAAATATTTATTTAATTTACAGCAGTGTTACTGAAGTATCATTCTCTCATTGTACGCTATGATTTCGAATTTACAGCTAGATCTACTTAAAACACAGTGTTCCAAGGCGAACTTGGATCTGTGCTGACCATTTTATATTCGGAATCGATACTAAGTAATGACAGTTTTTTGCTGGCTTTTGAAGAGAGGTACCTTAATTCTTGTTAAATATGTATTTCTGACCTAGAAATGTTTATAGTATGGGTGAAATGCTTAATGACATTTTACTTTTGAAAAAATAAATAAAGATTTAAAATGATTGGCATTACTCGCAATAAATCCTGTGGTTGGGGATGCTATGGTTACGCTGATTCTCTCTACAGTACAGCTGAAGTACGCAAAATACTGAAAGCGCTGGCTTACCAAACTGCCTTCTTCTTTGATAACAAACTCGCGTTATTGCAAAAAGATGTACTTCCAGCCGCGAAATGGATCGAAAGCAGTCGTATAAGTTGATCGACGAAAACTCCCCAGCTAAGTGACTTAGTGCCTTCACATTTTTGTATGGTTGCAGATGCTTACTTTGATACGACTGGACGGGAGCTTGAAGATCACTCTCGCTTTCAACGTTCTGTTCCACTCCACGTGACCCTTCCTGCTAAAATCCTTTGTTACTTCTTTCTATGCGGTGTATCTACACTACACAAGTTTTCGGACAAAGGTACTAAGCTGCAGCCTATTCTTTTCCGTTCCTAATTAGTCCAGATGCCGCAATGCTGCGCCTAAATTTTAACCTTGTGTGGCTAATTATGGGACTGAGACTGGAGACAAAGGAAGCTAGTTAGCCCAAACCGGTCATTGGGCGATCTATTTTCATCTACACGGATATCATTACGCAAATACACATTCAGTAATGTTATGAAACTGTTCACTATCGACTCTGGTGTACTAGAGCTGAAGCCTTGTATACACTGATGGAAAAAAGCATCTCAACACCAAGTGGAGTTGCGAGAAATAAACGGAAATTGGAAAGTGCCTATCTGCATCTGAAAGATGTCTGTTAAACTTTCGCCCCAGTCGCATAAGAGTGGCAATAGTAGCGCCACCATAAGGATGCGAATCAGGTTTGCTTTAAATGCAGGCTGTAACGGTAGGGAGCGTTACCTATCCTTCAGAGTGGAAGTTGTAGGTTGATGTTAGTCAAGAATGCCTTTCAGGCTACTATCAACACCTCACTCAGTTTGAACGAGGTCGTCTATCAGGGCAGCGAGAAGCTGGATGTTGGTTCTGTGATACTGTAGAAAGACTTGGCACCAATGTAATCACTGTACATGTTAGCTGGCAGGAGTGGTCACGAGAATGTACAGTCGCAAGAAGACCCGCCACGTTTCACTATCGAGAGGGAAGACCATCGTGTTCGGCGTATGGCTCTGGTGCATCGTACGGCATCTGCAGCAGCAATTTGAGCATCAGTTGGCTTCCCAGTGACAAAATGAGTTGTTACAAACCGGTTACTTCACGGATAGCTCCGACCCAGATGCCCTGTAGCCCCAGACCTCAAACCGCCGACAACTGTGGCATCAGCGACATCACGTGAGAGCTCACTGGAGGACTGTGAGGAGGTCTGTTATGTTTTCTGATGAAAGCTGTATCCGCCTCGGTGCCAGTGGTGGCAATGTGCTGGCCAGAAGGACGCCAGTTGAGGGCTTCCAACCAATCTGTTACGTGCTAGACTAACTAAACCTACATCTGGGTTGGTCTGGGGTGAAATTTATTATGACAACAGAAACACTCTCGTGTTTACGCCACGCACCATGATTGCAAATTTGTACGCCAGTCTGGTTATTCGACCTGTTGTGTTGCCATTCGTGAGCAGCATTACAGGAGGTGTTTTCGAAAAGGATGACGCTGACCCACATACCGCTGTTGTAACGCAACATATTCTACAGAGTATCGACATGTTGCCTTAGCCTGCTGATCACCAGATCTGTCTCAGCCGAGCACATATGGGACATTATCAGACGGCAGCTCCAGAGCCATCCACAAACACCATTGGCCGTCTCTGTACTGATCGACCAAGTGTAACAGGTATGGCACTCCTACCCAAAAACTGAGATCTTGTCCACAGCTCGTGGTCTAGTGGCTAGCGTTGCTGCCTCTGGATCACGGGGTCCCAGGTCCGATTCCGGGCCGGTTTTGGGATTTTCTCTGCCTGGGGACAGGGTGTTTGTGTTGTCCTCATCATTTCATCATCATCATTCGAGACAGTGGCTAGCCGGCCGGTGTGGCCGAGCGGTTTTGGGCGCTTCAGTCCGGAACCGCGCTACTGCTACGGTCACAGGTTCGAATCCTGCATCGGGCATGGATGTGTGTGATGTCCTTAGGTTATCTAGGTTTAAGTAGTTCTAAGTTCTAGGGGACAGATGACCTCAGATGTTAAGTCCCATAGTGCTCAGAGCCATTTGAACCGTTTTTGACAGTGACTAGACTTTGTCTGCTGTCTTTTCATCAATTCAGTACACCCGAAAAGCCTTCCAATTGACTTTCAGTCATAACTGCACTGTGTAAAAATTGGGACTTTGTACGGGCGCTGATGACCGTGCAGTTGAGCGCCTCGCAACCCAAAAATCACCATCAAACTGAGATCCGCCACCTGTACAACACAATGCAAGCACGTCTCCAGGCTTGGATTCAACATTCTGACGAGTGACGGTTACACCGGTTATTAATGTAACAGCATTTCACATTTGCAGTGGCTTATCTAGCACTCTCATTAACCTGTGATCTTGCAATATTAATCACTTGAATATGTTACGTAGGCAAACGTATTACCGGAATTACGTTTGACTACTTTAATTGTTTTTTGATGTTGCGAGTTTTTTTCGTCAGTGTGGTTTCGCGAATCTTTGTCTGCTGTCTTTTCATCAATTCAGTACACCCTAAAAGCCTTCCAATTGCCTTTCAGTCATAATCATGAATGAATAATGAAGAGAAAAAATTTTGGTACTACAAAATTTCCGTTGTAACTAGTGTAAGCCCAGATATTTTGTGTTTCGGAGAGGGTGGATTTCTGTCACGAGAGCGCAACACAGGGCTCTCATTCAACATTCTAATAGGCACCGGGAAGAGCTTATGTTGTGCTTCAGATACATTCACTCTGATCTGCCACAGCAGTGCATCGACACTTCAGAACGAAATTTAGAAAAGATCAATCAACTGCCGACTCCATTCGGCATTGTAATGCGCAATTGAAAACTTCAGGATACCCTGCAAGGCGGAAGCAAAAGATGGAACTGCAGACAGTGAATAATAAGGTTACATCGTGCAGGTAAGTTTCACAAGCAGCCCGCAGAAGGCGACGAACAGCGCAAGCACAAAACAGAACTGAACACCATCGGCCGTTTGGATGATCTTAAAGAAACTACTGAAGCTGAATCCTTACCACTAGCAATTGCTACAAGCCCTGACTTTTAATGTCGAAGTCAAGCGCTTTCAACTTTGGGCTCAGTTGCAACAGTTTATGGAAGAAGAAGGCGTTTGAGAGAAATTCGTCTTTGAATATGATGCAGCATTTTTTGTGAATGGCTCAGTGAACAGACATAAAGTGTAAATCTGTGGGACAGTGTTTCCACACGCTATTGTACAGCTCATTCGAGATTCACCAAATTTTAATGAGACTATCTCAAAATTAAGAGTTTACGGTCTCTCTTTCTTCTGCGAAAAGACCGTTACTTACAGGACACGTGGCTCATGTCATAACTGAAGAGCGACAGTATGTACAACGCTCCACTCCCATCATGATGTCCGTTAATTCTTATTCACGAAGTTGAGAAACCGATGGGGCGGTCGTGATGGAGTTGATGCTCAGCATTTCACGTCATGACCTCCACGCTCTCCTGAACTAACCCAACGTGACTTTTTTTATTTGGGACTACGTGAAAGATTCAGTATTTACGCCCCCTCTGTCAAGAAACCTACCAGAACTGCGACAGATTACTAGAGACCTGCTGGGCCGATTGTGGGAAAAACTTGCCTCTCGATTTGGTATCTGCAGAATCGGTATAGGGGCACATATATAGCAACTGTAACACGTCAAAGAAAATCTTTGAGTATCTCTATATGGCCCTGTGACAATACTAGAAAAAAAAACTATAGCAAATCTGTGATCTGCGAAATGGCTTCAGTCATTTATAATTTATAATAACCATATGTTAAATCTGAAGCAAGGAAGTCATATGTTGTAGAAACTTTTTGTACTTATACTATGCGTCCTTACGACACCCACTAACAAGAACCAACTGGGTGAATTTACTGGCCATGTTGTGATACTGCTGCATCCGAGTCACAGTCTTGGCAAAGGTTTGACTGAGATATCGTACCACTTGTCATGAGAATTCCATCATACTGGAGCTACGTTATAGTCCATACGACAAAGTAACAAAACACAGAAAACATAAATGCACGTAAATGTATTAGGGCAGTGTAATCATAGAAAACTGATACAAAATGAAGTTACTTGACAATTTAGCGTAATAAGCGGAAGGCCAGTAAAATACGTTCACAGCGTAGAAACGAAGCTGCTGGTTATTTAAGACTAGCTTTGTGACCCAGGAGTGTCCATATGTTTATTTACAGTTGTGCCCAAGATTTCGTGTGGGTGAAATTTACTTATATATCTCCTCTGTGTACACTGTTTTGGGTAGTAGAATTCGGGACGTGTAGGAAGACCTAGTTTGTTTCACTAACACTGGGGAAAGCCACGGGCACTAAGGCCCACTCCCCACAACACGATGGGCCTGGCCTTGTGCTTTGTTTATGATTGTGCAATGACATAAGCGCACTGGGAACAGTAAACGTTTGAAACGAAATGGTAAATTTTTGGTAATGAAGGGGATTCGCAGTATAAAAAGACGCTTACCTGGATCACATCCTGCCGAAATTTCCGCTTATATGATGTTACGTTGAAGAGAAAGAACTTTAAGCCTCTGTGAGTGGAGAGTTCTGAGGAACGACGATCTCAATGAGTGTTACATGGCGCATCGCTTTCGTAACGAGTTTTTAAAGAGCGAGTAAAAGGAATACGTTCTCGAGCTGCAACAAGTTTCGCCTCAAAACCTTCATTGGACTCCTGAGAGCTTATGACCCTTACTCATTTAGCCATTGTAGTGTGTACATCAAGACTCGATCGTTTTCTAGGCATTTTTATTCGTAAATAAAACGAAGTCAATGTGTAGTGAGTAGGCGCCGAAATCTCAGAGCAAACTTAATAAAGTACATTTTCCAAGCAAAGAATATACAGGGTGTTTCAAAAATGACCGGTATATTTGAAACGGCAATAAAAACTAAACGAGCAGCGATAGAAATACACCGTTTGTTGCTATATGCTTGGGACAACAGTACATTTTCAGGCAGACAAACTTTCGAAATTACAGTAGTTACAATTTTCAACAACAGATGGCGCTGCGGTCTGGGAAACTCTATAGTACGATATTTTCCACATATCCACCATGCGTAGCAATAATATGGCGTAGTCTCTGAATGAAATTACCCGAAACCTTTGACAACGTGTCTGGCGGAATGGCTTCACATGCAGATGAGATGTACTGCTTCAGCTGTTCAATTGTTTCTGGATTCTGGCGGTACACCTGGTCTTTCAAGTGTCCCCACAGAAAGAAGTCACAGGGGTTCATGTCTGGCAAATAGGGAGGCCAATCCACGCCGCCTCCTGTATGTTTCAGATAGCCCAAAGCAATCACACGATCATCGAAATATTCATTCAGGAAATTAAAGACGTCGGCCGTGCGATGTGGCCGGGCACCATCTTGCATAAACCACGAGGTGTTCACAGTGTCGTCTAAGGCAGTTTGTACCGCCACAAATTCACGAAGAATGTCCAGATAGCGTGATGCAGTAATCGTTTCGGATCTGAAAAATGGGCCAATGATTCCTTTGGAAGAAATGGCGGCCCAGACCAGTACTTTTTGAGGATGCAGGGATATGCGCCAGTTCTGTTTATTGACGAAGCCGTCCAGGTAAAAATAAGCTTCGTCAGTAAACCAAATGCTGCCCACATGCATATCGCCGTCATCAGTCCTGTGCACTATATCGTTAGCGAATGTCTCTCGTGCAACAATGGTAGCGGCACTGAGGGGTTGCCGCGTTAGAATTTTGTATGGATAGAGGTGTAAACTCTGGCGCATGAGACGATACGTGGACGTTGGCGTCATTTGGACCGCAGCTGCAACACGGCGAACGGAAACCCGAGGCCGCTGTTGGATCACCTGTTGCACTAGCTGCGCGTTGCCCTCTGTGGTTGCCGTACGTGGTCGCCCTACCTTTCCAGCATGTTCATCCGTCACGTTCCCAGTCCGTTGAAATTTTTCAAACAGATCCTTTATTGTATCGCTTTTCGGTCCTTTGGTTATATTAAACCTCCGTTGAAAACTTCGTCTTGTTGCAGCAACACTGTGTTCTAGGCGGTGGAATTCCAACACCAGAAAAATCCTCTGTTCTAAGGAATAAACCATGTTGTCTACAGCACACTTGCACGTTGTGAACAGCACACGCTTACAGCAGAAACACGACGTACAGAATGGCGCACCCACAGACTGCGTTGTCTTCTATATCTTTCACATCACTTGCAGCGCCAACTGTTGTTGAAAATTGTAGCTACCGTAATTTCGAAAGTTTGTCCGCCTGAAAACGTACTGTTGTCCCAAGCATATTGCAACAAACGATGTATTTCTATCACTGCTCGTTTAGTTTTTATTGCCGTTTCAAATATACCGGTCATTTTTGAAACACCCTGTAAATAAAATCTACCGAAAGAAGTGAAGCTTGGTCAATACGTTTTTAATACACAAAGCTAAAGAAATAAATCCGTACATCCTAGTCAAGTAAATTCGCTGTTAGTTTATATTCGTAAAGAAAAGATTTTATTGCTTGATTCCGTACCTGACGAAAACTACGGACAGTACGAGTACATGTGTCACTGAGTAAAAATAATAATAGTAATAATAATAATGGAGGAGGCTTGGGAAAAGAATAGCCCTTCGGTATGGTCTGCCAGTCGTAAACGGCGACGAAAAGAACAAACCACTAGTAGGGCTAACCCCCATTTTAGTATGATTAGTTGGTTCAGGGCAGAACTAATGAAGCCTCGGATAAGCGCTGCAATGGTCGGGGACGACGCTTGAACCCTATGCCCGTCCACAATGGTAACGACACTGCTAGCTACACGCATTGATTTAAATCGAAATAGAGGTGTTTTGCAACAGATGCTTCCTGCAACCACTCTAGAAGGAAAACAAAGACAGAGGATAAGATGGTCAGATTAAGTTAACCGACACCTCATGTTCTGTTATTACCAAGCAACAAACTTAGGAACCAACCACAAGTAGATACAGATCACAAGTATACACAACATTTATTACCAGTTACCCAGAATTAAAATATTTAACAGAACAACGACTAGCTGATCAGATTCGTGTAATAATCAAACAGGATACTCAAGTCAGAATTAGAAAACATCAAACAACAAGTACAACAAATACTGGAACAAAATAATGTGCAATCAGAAGAAGAAGAAAGTACAGTAATGGACTCAAACATCCCTGAGCAAACAAACAAAGAACAACATGCATCCATTAAACAATCAGAGAAAACCGAAATCATAAGACAGCCACCAAAACAAGCACAATCAGAACATGAAGTGACACACAGGTTAGATATAGAAGAAAAATTTCAGTTGATATATATAGAACACAGAAACATAAATACAGACATTAGACCATTCCTGCATAGACCACCAAATAACCCACAAGTTGAAACAACAATAACAAATATCAACACAATCATACACAACAAAATAAATGAAAATACAACTATGGAAGAGTTACAACTACTGGTTTATGTAGGAGCACTCACTACACTAAATATACCTACTAGGCAGAGATCAGAACCAACCAACACACAGAAGAAACCCACAAAACCAGCATGGCAACACAGGCTACAGATGAGAATAGAAAAACTGAGAATAGACATTGGACAGCTAACACAATTTATAAGAAATGAAATATCAGACAAAAACGAAAAAGGTTAGGTAAAATCTCACAACATGAAGCGATAGAGCAATTAGATGAAAAGAAGCAGAAATTACAAGCATTGGCCAAACGACTTAGAAGATACAAAAAAAGTGATAATAGAAGGAAACAAAACCAAACATCGAACACAAACCAAAAGAAATTTTACCAGACAATAGATAACACACACATTGAAATAGACAATCCACCAAACATAACAGACATGGAACACTTCTGTAGCAACATATGGTCAAACCCGGTACAACATAACAGACATGCACGGTGGATACAAGCAGAAACAGACTCATACAAGATGATACCACAAATGCCTGAAGTGATAATTTTTCAACATGAAGTCACCAGAGCAATTAATTCTACTCACAATTGGAAAGCCCCTGGACATGATAAAATAGCAAATTTCTGGCAAAAAAATTTCACCTCAGCACATTCACATCTAACTAAATTATTTAACAATTACATTTCAGACCCAAACACAGTCCCTGATACACTTACACAATGAATAACTTATCTGAAACCTAAACATCAAGCAGACACAGCAAACCCAGCAAAATATCGCCCCATAACATGCCTAACAGCAATATAAAAAATATTAAACTCAGTCATTAAACAGAAATTAATGACACATACAACACAGAACCAAATTATAAATGAAGAACAAAAAGGCTGCTGAAACGGAGCACGAGGATGTAAAGAGCAATTGATAATAGATGCAGAGGTGACATATCAAGCTAAAGCTAATCAAAGGTCGCAGCACTACACATACATTGATTGCCGAAAAGCTTTTGATAGTGTACCCAACTCATGGTTACTACAGATATTGGAAATATACAAAGTAGATCCTAAATTAATAGAGTTCCTAAACATAGTAATGACAAATTGGAAAACCACACTTAATATCCAAACAAATTCAAAAAATATCACATCACAGCCAATACAGATTAAGCGTGGAATATACCAAGGACACTCATTAAGTCCTTTCTGGTTCTGCCTTGCTCTGAACCCACTATCCCACATTCTAAATAATACAAATTATGGGTATAATATTACTGGAAGATACCCACACAAAATCACATATTTGATATACATGGATGATCTAAAACTACCGGCAGCAACAAATCAACAACTCAACCAATTACTAAAGATAACAGAAGTATTCAGCAATGATATAAATATGGCTTTCGGAACAGACAAATGTAAGAAAAATAGCATAGTCAAGGGAAAAAACAAACTAAACAAGAAGATTACATATTGGATAACCACAGTGACTGAATAGAAGCGATGGAAAAAACAGATGCCTATAAATATCTAGGATAGAGACAAAAAATAGTAATAGATAATACAAATATTAAAGCAGAACTAAAAGAAAAATATAGACAGAAACTAACAAAAATACTGAACACAGAGTTGACAGGAAGGAACAAGACAAAAGCTATAAATACTTATGCTATATCAATATTGACCTACTCATTTGGAGTAGTGAAATGGAGTAACACAGACCTAGAAGCACTCAATACACTTATACGATCACAATGCCACAAATATAGAATACATCACGTACATTCAGCAACAGAAAGATTCACATTAAGCAGAAAGGAAGGACGAAGGGGATTTATCGACATAAAAAACATACATTATGGACAGGTAGACAATTTAAGAAAATTCCTTATAGAACGAGCAGAAACCAGCAAAATACACAAAGCAATCACACATATAAATAGATCTGCCACACCACTGCAATTTCATAATCACTTCTACAACCCTTTAGATCACATAACATCAACAGATACAAAGAAAGTAAATTGGAAAAAGGAAACACTACATGGCAAGCACCAGTATCATCTAACAAAGCCACACATCGATCAAGATGCATCCAACACATGGCTAAGAAAAGGCAACATATACAGTGAGACGGAAGGATTCATGATTGCAATACAGGATCAAACAATAAACAACAGATATTACAGCAAGCATATTATTAAAGATCCCAATACCACAACAGATAAATGCAGACTTTGCAAACAACAAATAGAAACAGTAGATCACATCACAAGCGGATGTACAATACTAGAAAATACAGAATAACCCAGAAGACACGACACTGTAGCAAAAATAATACATCAACAACTTGCCATACAACTTAAACTAATAAAACAACACGTTCCCACATACAAGCATGCACCACAAAATGTACTAGAGAATGATGAATACAAATTATAGTGGAACAAAACCATTATAACAGATAAAACAACACCACATAACAAACCTGACGTCATAGTCACCAATAAAAAGAAGAAATTAACACAACTAATAGAAAGATCCATATCCAATACAACAAATATACAGGAGAAAACAGCAGAAAAAATTGAAAAATACATCCAACTGGCTGAGGAAGTCAAGGACATGTGGCATCAGGATAAAGTTGATATTATACCAATTATACTTTCATCTACAGGAGTCATACCACGCAATATCCACCAGTACATCAACGCAATACAGCTACATCAGAACTTGTATATACAACTACAGAAATCTGTGATTAATGATACATGTTCAATTACCCGAAAGTTCCTAAATGCAATGTAACATATACCGTACAGTTAAAAGGAAGTCACGCTTGATCAAGGTCCGTGTCACTTTCCATTTTTAACAAGACATAACGTCTGAGAAAGGAAAGAAATAATAATAATAATAATAACAATGTAACACCACTCTCTACCGGTTCTGAGAAATATGGAAGTAAAAACTTCAGCAACAAGGTATGTAATTTTAACTTAACCTTTGATTATAGGTTTCGACAAATCTAAGTTGCCATCATCGGATCTTATGATGGACATAGTATTGAGATGTATCTTCATAAGTTCCGATAATGCCAACTTAGATTTGCCGAAATCCCCATCAAAAGCAAAATTATACTTACTGATCTCGCCTGTTGAAACTTTTACTGCTACATTTCACATTAATCTAGATACCCTACCCCCCCCCCCCCCGAATTAGTTCTATGTTAACCATACATACCATTTGTTGCTTGACATACCACGAAAACACCAGCGTCATATATTGGTTCTTTGTTGCAGTACTAACCATCCGAACTACTTAGATGAGAAGACGATTTTAGATAATGCTTTGAATTACGTATTTCTTTTCGTGTTTCGTTTTGATAAAGGAAATCCTATATGTTGCCCAAAGTTATGCTCATGTTACTTGTTAAGCCTAATGAAGATTCGTGTTGTACATTTGGAGATTAGCATGAATAAACAGAGAGACAATTCGATTTTAGGTAAAACTATAATATAACGATATATTTTTTATTTGGTGACCTGATTCATAAAAAAGAGCCTATAGGTTTCCTCAAGTTAAGCTGAAAATCATATTTGAAAATCGAATCAAAATTGGTGTAGTAGTATTGGAGATTAGCGTGTTCAAACAGACGAACAGACTGAAAAGGCAGATTTAGAGTTTTATTATTAATATAGATTTAGATGTACTGCATACATCATTAGTACGAAAAGTACATTCGACAAATATTTCTTAAATGCGACAAAATTCCACAAAATATAGGCTCTTTTAAAATAATTCACGCATTTGACAAGACTACATCATGACCAGGTATGAAGATGAGCACCATAAGTTGTATATAGAAATTTCAAGTTTATCATGGCTCCAAGTTAGTGGTCCGAAGGTGCAGCTAACTCGCTCGCTCGTTCGTCACCCGTGTATGTCGATTCGAAAGGGCAACAATACAAGGCATTTTATTTTCTCCTTTTCAGTCTGTGCCATTCAGTAACTGTACTGATAGTGGTGCTCTGATATTGTTGTGTGCCAAGCAAGCGGTACAGAAAAAATACTGCAAGAGGACACCACTGTACCGGCAAAACCACTCGCCTGGCGTCTCTACGTTCCGTCCAGCATCCTCCAGATGTTGTTGTTTCTGTGGTAATCAGTCCAGAGACTGGTTTGAAGCAGCTCTCCGTGCTACTCTATCCTGTGCAAACTTCTTCATCTCCCAGTACCTACTGCTACCTACATCCTTCCGAATCTGTTTAGCGTATTCATCTCTTGGTCGACCTCTACGATTTTTACCCTCCACGCTGTCCTCCAATACCAAATTGTTGATCCCTTAATGCCTCACAATATGCCCGCCCTTCTTCTAGTCAAGTTGTGCCACAACTCCTCTTCTCCCCAATTCTATTCAATACTTCCTCATTAGTTATGTGATCTACCCATCTAATCTTCAACATTCTTCTGTAGCACCACATTTCGAAAACTTCTATTCTCTTCTTGTGTACACTATTTATCGTCCACGTTTCACTTCCATACATGGCTAGACTTCCTACAAATACTTTCGGAAACGACTTCCCGACACTTAAATCTATACTCGATGTTAACAAATTTCTCTTCTTTAGAAATCCTTACCCTGCCATTGCAAGTCTACATTTTATATCCTCTCTACTTCGACCATCATCAGTTATTTTGCTCCCCAAATAGCAAAACTTATTTACTACTTTAAGTGTCTCATTCCCTAATCTAATTCCCGCAGTATTAACCGATTTAATTCGACTACATTCCATTATCCTCGTTTTGCTTTTGTTGATGTTCATCTTATATCCTCCTTTCAAGACACTGTCCATCCCGTTCAACTGCTCTTCCAGGTCCTTTGCTGTCTCTGACAGAATTACAGTGTCATCGGCGAACCTCAAAGTTTATATTTCTTCACCATTGATTTTAGTTCCTACTGCAAATTTTTCTTTTGTTTCCTTTACTGCTTACTCAATATACAGATTTCATCATAAAACAACCACAAAATAATCAAATACCATGTGACCAAGCGATACTGGAATCAGTGCGAGATCTCTAAACCACTTCTCGCCAGATGTTCAGCTCGTACTCCCCATTAAAACGACATCGAACAGTTCTATCCTCTAGATAGCTCTTCCTAATTCAGGTCCAATTGCTCCAGCTTCTCGTGTACACCTTCCAATAATCTTGACAGCCATAAGGGACTCGGTAAATCGCACGCGGAAATACCGGTGCTTTCACTGAGAGGCACCGAGACACGACGCGCCACAGGTACTGACACCGTTCCACATCAACAATGAGACAATTAATTACGAACCAGACAGTTGACTTCAGTGCCTGCAGTGAGTACAGTGCTCCGAAGATTACTTTCCGACACAGCAGTCGCCGTTTACGGACAACTACCACAAGTAATACAGTGCCTGCATACATTACTGTGACACTTTGTTATTGGCTGCCAAGCAACTTCAGACTTAGTTAGATATCATCGTATTGGGCTTTGGAAATCAAGTTCAAATGATTCAAATGGCTCTGAGCACTATGGGACTTAACTTCTGAGGTCATCAGTCCCCTAGAACTTAGGAACAACTTAAACCTAACTAACCTAAGGACAACACACACATCCATGACCGAGGCAGGATTCGAACCTGCGACCGTAGCGGTCGCGCGGTTCCAGACTGTAGCGTCTAGAACCGCTCGGCCACCCCGACCGACGGAAATCAAAGTCCCATGCATCACACTATACCAAAGATAAGTACCATTTCGTAACATACTCTTAATAATTGTTACTTGTTATTTCTTATTGTGTTGCCATATTTCGTTATAATGCGAGCCTATCGGATATCGTTCGTTTGCATGTTGGCAAATCAACCGTGATTATGGAACCACAGCAGGGCAACAATTTCTTCTACAGTGGATGTTTGGGCTAACTTAATCCTCAAGCTGGCGCGCCGGTTTTCATAACATCAGCGGGCACGCAACTACTATTTTATTAAGCAGTAATGAAATAAATTTTCACTATAGCTCTCTTTTGCCAAGGACAGGTGTTAAAGAGACAGTAATGACGCATTCGAAGCATTAAGCAGTGCAGTTGCATCGGATCTCGGTCAACTGCTTATTCGATCACTAATTATCTCGTAGACAACTACTTCAATGTGGGATTTTGCTGCTATTTCGTCACTGGGGCCATTTTTTTTTTAACTGATCGTAAATTTCTTGTCGCCTAGCTCGCTTTGTATTTCATATTACTGCTGATCACTTGGGCGTACGACAACACAGTTTGTCGCTGTGTTGCCTGAACCAATACCGAAGGAATGGGTATATGTTTGCAGTTGTGAAACAAATTGGAGCTGGACAAAATCGTTATATTTTTGGTTGGCGCACTTTATACACAGGCGTTCCCACTCGAAGGTTAATAGTAGCATGCAGTCACTACATTTACTACAGAGTCAAGATGATGGCACAGGAGGCGGATTCGTGCTGGACCACATTAAACAATAGAGTTAAGCCATTCGAATGGTCGATGCATAAAAATAACAGTATCAGAAACCCCATGTGCTTAACTGCCGTATTCCGGTAGTTTTCTGGTGTCAGACTGAGTATCCTGTGCTTTTAACTGCCTTGGACCGTTGTTTAGAAGACAAACATCGATTTACCTACATTCTAGATCCTATAACTGTTCGCTGTCGTTTTCGTCGGGAGTACGAACCTGAACATCTGGCCAGAAGTAGCTTAGAGATCTCGCACTCTTTCCAGTATCCCCTAATCACCGGGCATTGATTATTTTGTGGTGGTTTTGTGATGGAATATGTTTATGTGCCTCCACATCTAACAACGCCGGGCGAAGTGTAATCACATAGGAACAGCAGTGAATGCCGCAGCTTCAGATATTCTGGCGAAACAACAGGACGGGTTTCGCTGTAGTCTAGACGTCTGCCATGTGTTATATGGAGAAAATTTTGTTCCTAAAGGTAACTGTAAAAAGTTCTCCGAGCTTGGATTTGTGTGAATGAAAAACATACATCCTCGCAAACATCACATTTGTATTCCAATGCGTACGTTAAAATTCGACCAGAGTCTATATCTTCATTTGCATAGAATACCACTTTGTGAAATCGAATGAGTTTTTTAAAACACCCTATGTTTCCAAACAATACTTACCAAATTATCTTTATAATGTGCGCAATTGTACATAAATTATTTCATGAGCTTACCGAAGGACATGTGTTTTTATAGAGAATACTTTGATACCATAGGTAAGTACTCCAAGCTTCCATGTGAGTGAATGTAAAACACGTATCTTCCCCAAAGGCACATTTGTATTCCAAAGCATATGTTTAAATTCGATCAGAGTTTATATCCTCACTGGTGTAGAATACAGCGTTGTGAAATCGGTTGAGTCTTTTAAAAACATTATATTTCCCTACAATGCCTGCCAAGTTGTCTTTATAATGTGTTTAGTTATACAGAAATTAATATATCTGGTTACAGAAAGGCATATTTATAGTGGTTGTTGGTTTCATCCCGAGACCACTGACCAGTTTTATGCAGCTCTCCATGCCAGTCACTTCCAAGTAAGCCTCTTCATGTCTGCATAACTTTTGCAGACGTGTGAACTGTTTTCTAGCCTAGAACATTGGTCTCCCTCTGCAATTTTTACTCCGCCTCCCAATTACACACACTTCTCTCAAACATCAACCGGACGATTCCATTATTCCTCTGGATGTAACCTATCAACAGATGCATTCTTTTAGTTAATTTGTGTCATTGCTACCTGTTTTCATCATTTAGACTCAATACCTCCTCTCATAAGTTATTCTAACGACCCATCGTGGTTTACAATGAAGACAAATATTTCTTTACTAGCGTTGCGTCCACTGCTTTGCTCGCGAAGACTGTATGGCCTATGTCGTATGGCCTACAGAGATGTTTTTCTATTTATTTAATCGAATTTTTATGTTTTTCATAAATTGCAACACCTTTTAAGCTATTCAAGCTCATTAAACCCGCGTAAGAACTGTCTAATCCGAGTGTACTTCTTACCAAAAAGGACTCGGGTAGCTGGAGTCCAAAGTTTTTGCTAATCATGCCTTTCAGGTTCTTGTGGAGAAATTTCCATACCAACTTACATCTCCCAACAAATATTTCTTTATATCTATGCGAGAAGTGAGATAAAAATTTTCATAAATTCAACTTTAATTTTTGTAATGTAATGAAATATTTTCATAAAAATTTTCATCCCCTACTGAATCTCCAAAAACACTGAAACATGTATTTCTAACCGAGTAGTCAAATACCAGTTACTATAGATGTAGCCTAAGAAATCTTTTAGTAGTTCATTAGTAATTATCTATTTTAAAAAAAAATTACACCCACTTTTTTACCTCCTTAGTGGCTGAATTTCCAAAAATGCTGAAACACGTATTTTTTATTTTCCATTAACAGCGAAATACTTTCAAAAAGCCTTTCATCCCCTACTTCACCCCCCTTTGAAGCGAAATTTCGGACAACTTCTTTTTAGACGATGCCTACAGCACAAAGTCCTTACTATCTCCAAACTTTTAAGTCTGTATCCTTACTAGTTTGTGCTAGGCAACGGCCTTGCCGCAGAGGATACACCGGTTCCCGTGAGATCACCTATGTTAAGCACTGTTGGGCGTGGCCGGCACAAGGTTGGGTGACTATCCAGGCGCCATGCGCTGTTGCCATTTTTCGGGGTACAATCAGCCTCGTGATGCCAATTGAGGAGCTACTCGACCGAATAGTAGCGGCTTCGGTCAAGAATACCACCATAAAGACTGGGAGAGCGTTGTGCTGACTCCACACCCCCCCCTATTCACATCCTCCTCTGAGGATGACACGACGGTCGGATGCTCCCGGTAGGCCACCGTGGTCTGAAGACGGAGTGCTTTACTAGATTTTGCTCAGCGATGATGATCAGTGAACAGTCTGACCCTATTTAACCCCCTTGGGGTTGAATTTCCAAAAACAGTGGAATACGTATTTTGTTAACTCTAACCAAGAAGCCACACACCAATTTTCAAAAATTAGTTTTAAGAGTGCTTTCGCAATGAAATATTTTCATAAACCGTGTGACCTCCTATTCCACCATCTTAGGGGTTGAATTTGCACAATACTGACATGCGTATGTTTTATTTCTAACAGAAAAGCCAAATGCAAATTTTCATAGATGTTGCTTTAAAACTGCTTGCACAACGAAGTATTTCCATATTTCATCACCGTTTTACCCCTATTAGTGATCTAATTTCCAAAATCATTGACAATTGTATTTTTTATTTCTAAGTGAGAAGCCAAAATAAAATTTTCGTACATATAACTGAAAAATGCGTTCATAATAAAATATTTTCTTAAAAATCTCATCCTCTGTTTTACTGCCTCAGTGGTTCAATTTCTGAAAACACTGAAACAGTTATTTTTTATTTGTGACCGAGAAGCCAAATATCAGTGTTCATAGACGTAGCTTTAAAAATACTTTAATAGTTTCTTAATCATGATATATTTTCAAAAACAGCTTTAACCCATTATTTCACCCCATATTGCTGAATTTCCAAAACTGTTGGAACACGTATTTGTTTATTTCTTCCCGATAAACCAAATACCAATTTTCGTAGGTCTAGCTTCTAACTTACCTTAATAGCGACATTTTTCAAAAAGCAAAATCGTTCATACCCTATTTCACCCCTTTAGAGTTGGAATTTTGGGAAACCTCTTTTTAAACTACGCTTACAGTATAAGAACCACACCTTTCCCAAATTTCAAGTTTCTGTCATCGATTTCAGACGGGCGATGATGAGTTAGTCAGTCAGACAGGATATTGCCTTTCATATATAGAGATATTATTTTAATAATAAATTTCATTACTACAACTACACTGCTGAAACTGCACTACCCACATTCCTAAGGTATTAGTTGCTATGGCGGGTCATTGCACAACTTGAACTGTATCCCTCCCACACAGCCTTTATTTGTGGGAATGTCGAAGTGTATGGTCATGAGTCTTCTGATAGGAATGATTTGGCTAGCAATAAATTCAATACACAGCAGTACTTGAACCCTACGTCCTCAGTTATTTTCTATGTGTATATCAACATGTGTATGCTTACAGTTTTTAGCCTCTGTAGCTCCCTCTAGTGCCTTGAAAATTGTTCACTAGTGTCATAAAACAAGTCCCATCATTCTGTCCCATCTTCTTGTTTGTGTTTTGTATATGTTCCGTTTCCCACTAGTTTTGCAGAAAACCTTATTCCTTTGCTTATTAGTTCATCTGGTATTCAACATCCACCAGTAGCATTACATCTTAAATGGTTTGCTAGTTTTTTTGTTCTGTTTTCTCACAGTCCATGATTCACTGCCGTACAATTCTGTGCTCGAAACGTACATTCTCAACAATTTAGTTCTCATATTAAGGCCTAGACATCAGGGAATAACCTCCATTTTATTAGAGTGTGGCGAGTAAAAACTTCAGAGGAAGATAGAGATTGAAATACAGGCAGTAAATAATTGAGGATGTAGAATGCAATTCCTACTCTGAGAAGAAAAAGTTGGCACTGGACTGAAATTGGTGACGGGCTGTATCAAACCAATCGTAAGATTAATGACTCAGAAAGATGTCTTCTTTCTATGTCACCCTCACGTTGATGATACAATTTATCGTATTTTTCGTATCGATCCATTTAGCAACGCCGATCATGAAACATGAAACTTAGTAAGCACAATTGTTAACTTAAATGGGTTATTATAGTTTAGTTTTCATGAAAAACCACATTTCTGTTTTCATTTTTAATTTTTCTGAGTGTATCATCGATGATTCAAACGGCAATCACACCAAGTTTCCAGACAGTTTTAGTGCTACCAAGATTTGCGACCTTCGTCATTAATGAAATGGAGCACAAATCTTTATATAAATAATTATTTCCAGAAAACCTTATGTAAATTACACCTGAAAATTAAGTTCAATTAAGACAATTATAATAAAATTCATTTCAAGTACATTCTGGTCTAGAAGGATCTGGAAACTATGTAAGTAATAGTTACAGAAATGTCAGGCACTATGTTTTTCATAATAATATCAGTCATTGTCGAAGTTGGTCAATATAATTACCAAGTTATTCGTGTTGCGTTGTAATGCTGCACAATACAGTTACTTAACGAGTGGTTTCCTAGGAAGTGTCAAGAATTTATGAACAAATACTGATGATTCCAGAATGAGATTTTCACTCTGTGGCGGAGTGTGTGATGATATGAAACTTCCTGGCAGATTAAAACGATATGTCGGACCGAGACTCGAACTCGGGACCTTTGCCTTTCGCAGGCAAGTGCTCTACCAACTTTTTTTAAATTTTTTCAAATTTTCGATATTGTTTTTAAATAAAGAAAATTTTAAGTACCGATCAAGGTTCGCACTCGGAACCTTTTGCTTAGCAACCATATACTTTTTTTTAATAACAAAATATAACATATCCAGTATTATTCCCTTTTTAAATTCTTTTTAATATCTTTATTGAACAAACTGAAGGTATGTATGTATTCACTGTGCAAGAGTTCTTCAAGGTACCATTGAAACATATACAAATGACTGTTAGTTAAATAAAAAATATTAAAAAACATTAAATACAACAAAATATAAAATATTCTGTCTTCTTCCTTTTTATTTGTTTTTATTATTTTTTTATTTTTTTATTTTTTTAAATATTTTTTTTTGTTCGATGCATGAGAACGTGGATAAGGGTGTTGCATCATGTGACAGGTAGGCATGGTATACCCCAACTTTGAGGGGGGCCAAGGAAGACGCTGCGGAGATAACAGGCAAAAGTCTGTCGGTAAGATGGTTTTCGGGTAAGGGTGCTATGCGCTGTCACAACTTTGTACCAGAAGTCAAGGACTGTATGCGGACCACTCTGAAACAGGTATTCTAAAGCCTGTCCTCGAATCCAGATTAGGGTATGGTGCTTAGCCAGAGGGTAGTGAAATGTCTGGGCCAACAACGGGAAATCCGGGGTTACCGTCGTTGGCGGGGCACGGAGGTAAAAGCCCATGATTCGTTGGATGAGGAGCCATACGTTTCGTTTCAGGGGGCACGTAAGACGGTGCTCGTCGGTGTCTTTGAGCTGACAGTCAGGACAGAGTGGGGAGGTGGCCAGTCCTATGCGATAAAGTCGACTATTAGTCGGGAATTTTCCATAGACTAAAACAGACCAGAGTGCAGACACAGACGACGGTAAAAACGGTACATGCACACATCTCCAAACCGTTCGCTAGTTAATGACAGGATTCTGTAGCACCATTGGGTCGCAAGGGTTGGACAGCATAAACAAACGATAATAATCTTTTGTACGGGGAGGACGGGTGACTGGAAGATCGGCCCGAACGTAGCTGAGTTCTATGAAACAATTGGAGACGTGGTACAATAATGGAGAAATAGGTGCCACATTGATCGGTGGATCGAGAGAAGCTGGTCGGAGGATATCTAAGAGACTGCGTGTTAAGGACGGGACCTGCCCCTGCCAGTGCCGCAACAGTGTGTGTACAAAGAGTGCAGAAGATCGTGCCCGCACGTTGACGAGTCCGAGGCCACCTTTTGCAGGAGGCAGTGTTAGAGTGTTGTAGCGGAATTTGAAAAGTGCCCCTGCTGACACGAAATATACAAAGGCTGATTGGATGCGGCGGCCAAGGAGTAACGGCACTGGGAGGATCTGGGCGACGTGTACCAGTTTAGGGGCGACATACATGTTGACATAGGACACACGTTGTAGTTGGTTTAAGTTACGGTGCACTTTCCCGCGGACATGGTGCCAAATCGACTGCAAAAGCCGCCGGTAAGCCAGGCCCACTGTGCGGTGTGTGGAGCTCGTAAATTCGATACCCAAGTAACGAAGGGTGGTACTGACTGGGAGTGGGGGCGGCACCATAGCCGGGAGGCCGCGCCCAATGTGCATCGTAGTCTATTTACGGACATTAAGAATGCTACCAGAAAGACGTCCATACTGGTAGATCAATTTGATGGCGTCATTGAGTTCCGTGAAGGAGCAGGTGAGAAAGAGGAGGTCGTCCGCATAAGCCCTGCAGTGAAAGATGTAGTCACGCAGAGTGAGACCCTGCAGTCTAGAGGTAAGACCAGTGATGAGAGGCTCAAGTGCAATGGCATATAGTAAAGTAGACATAGGACATCCTTGACGCACAGAGCGGCGTATAGGAATCGGTCCTACAAGCCTCCCATTGACTTGTACCATCGAGGCCGCGGGAAGTAGTAACCAGTGAATGGCATCGACAAAAGGTAATGGGGACCCCATACGTGTCGCCACCATGAGGAGGAATGGGTGTCGAACGCGATCAAAGGCACTCGTGAAATCGACAGATACCAGTGCTGCACGAAGCCGACAAACCGACGCCAGTGCGATGAGGTCACGGCATTCTCCTAGGGCTGTTTGTAAGGTGGCCCCACAGCCACGTGCAGTCTGCTCCGGTGAAAGGACCGTAGGTAAGACGGTGCGTATGAGCGCTGCTAAGAGGGGTGCACAGATTTTATAGTCTTTATAGTTCAGTAGTGTACGGGGGCGATATGCACAGACATGAGACCCTCCCTTCGGCTTAGACACAGGTAGAAGAATGCCAGTGACGTATTCAGGTGGAATTGGGAAGGACAGAGTGAAGAGTTCCTGAATCATTTCCGTCCGGCGAGGAAGCATTAACGTGGTGAACGCCCGGTAAAACTCCACATGGAGACCATCTGGACCTGGTGATTTGTTCTTGGCCCCTCTGTTGATCGCATCTACCACCTCATCTGCGGTGATTGCAGACATCATGGACGTTGACTCCGCTACGGTGAGGGTCCGATCAGGGGAAGGACGGAGATCATCAGGAATTGGCGTGGTCATCGGTTCATCATCATAAAATTGCCGATAATATTCAGCAAAGACAGACACCACTGCCGCCTGTGTTGTGTGGTGAACACCATCGGAGGTCGTGATGTTTGGGACGAAAAGTCGACGTCGACGACTATGGTCGGATGCGGCGTGGATTGTGGATGGGGTTTCGTCGTGGAGGAGGTCTGATCGTCGGGAACGCACCACGACACCATGCAGTCGTGCACGTTGGAGAGAGTGGAGACGAGCTTTAGTACGCTGTCGTTCCCTATGGGTGTCAGGTGATGGAGGGAGAGCATCGAGCTCACGGAGGACGGCGTAGTGAAAATTTGTGGTGTCTCGATGTCATGCTGCTGCTTCCTTGCCACATTGCATGAAGACCTTTCTGATCGCAGGTTTGGCACATTTGAGCTACCAATGGAACGTGGATGTGTACTGCGGGAGGCGTCTTTCGCAAGACGCCCTTGTAGTGGCAATACATTGTCGGCAGTGTGGATCATTAAGGAAGGAGGTATTTAGCTTCCAGTAACCTCTGCTGTGCCACACTGATTGAGGTGGCAGAGCCAGGGAGCAAATGAAGGCGCAGTGGTCCGAAAATGCAAGGGGCCATCGTTGAGCTTGGGCGACTTCATTGCCAAGGTGGGCAGAGACATAAAACCGGTCCAGTCTGCCCGCAGAATGTGCTGTATAATCGGTAAAATAGGGGGTATTGCCATGAATCTTCTCCCAAACGTCCACTAGATGAAAATCCTCGATTAACGTGAGCAGCGCCGGGCATGGCGAATAACCAGGCATTTGGTCCTGCGGATGGAGGACGCAGTTGAAATCGCCTCCCATGATAAGGCGATCATAGCGTTCAGAAAACAGGGGCGCCACGTCATGTCCGAAGAAAGTGGACCGCTGCCGACGGTTCGTGGAGCCAGACGGAGCGTAGATGTTGACGACGCGGGTGTCGAAGATGGTAACAGCCGTGCCCCTTCCACAGGGAAGGATTGTCGTGTCCTTGAGTAGGATTCCTTCGCGTATGTAGAAAGCCACTCAACGCTCTGATGGATCACATGTGGACGTGTATGAGTCGTAGCCGTAGACTGGTGGTAGTGTGGCAACGCGTACTTCCTGAAGAAGGGCGACGTCGACGTCAGAGGCCCGAAGCATGTCACATAGGAGTTGCAGCTTGGATGAAGTGCCGATCATGTTGATGTTCAGTGTGACGAAGCGGTACGTTTGTTTCAGTGGTGGTCGACGCGCATCTACCATCACCAAGGGAAGTATGAGGAGGGCACCGACAGGAAGTCCCGCCCCATCAGCTGCAGTGCCTCGCTTTTGATGTTAACAGGCAGCCTTGTCCGACGGAGGCAATTCATCCGGAGGAGGGGGCATATCTTCCACAATGTCGTCGCCCCATGCTCCTGTGCCGTGGGTCTGTCCAATGTCCATGGGAATGGCGTCGTGGTGAGAGAAAACTGGAGTTGTCGGCAGGGAGACAGGCGTCTCAACCTGCGCACCGATCGTTACATTGTGCGTGGCGACCTCCATGCTGGTCCCGTCCTGCCAAACATCTTGTTCGTCGTGATAGTTGTCCGCCGACCTTGGCGTGGAAGTGGCTGGTTGGGTGTCGTCTTCGTCGTCGCGGGTGGCGACGCTTTGATAGCCCGTGGGTGAACGGCGACGGCGTTTGCGCCTACGTGGCGAGCGTTGTTTGTGCACGTGTTCCTCAGTGTCGCACGACGGCAAGGAGGAGCGTCGACCTGGTTCGAAGGCGTCGGTGGGTACAATGAAATTGTCAAACAGGTGTTGTGAAGAAGTACTGTTCTCCTCAACGTCCAGTGCGGGAGCCTGTTCGGCGGCAAGGTTGTCAGGTGGGACGTCCGCACCGACCATATGTGACTGGGACGGTGGGACGTGCCGATCGGAAGGACCGAGCGATGGACTGGACGAAACTGTAGACGTGGCAAGAGCCGCTGCGTAGGTGACCGGTAGGGCGGTCATCATGGGTGTGACGGACGCTTCCGACAACGGGAGCTGCGCGACACGTCGTTGAATGCATTCAGACCGTAGATGACCTTCTTTCCCGCAACCGGAACAGGTCCGAGGTTGGCCGTCGTACATTATAATGGCACGACAGCCTCCGATACGTAGATAGGAATGCATGTGTTTCTGCAACTCGATGCGGACCTATCTAACACCGTTTAAAACGGGATAGGTTTGAAATTGTACCCATTGTTCGGCAACATGTTCCAGAACGTTGCCATAGGGACGGAGCGCTTAGATGACGACGTCTGCAGGTAGTTCGCACGGCAGTTCGAAGATCCTTATCGTCCGTGTGCCGAGACCTGCGTGATCGACGGTAACGGATCCGACGTTGCCGTCAGAATGACAGAAGCGCAGTCCGCATTTTGCCTCTTGAAGCACCTTGCCGCACGCCGCATCGTTGATAATTTTGACGTAGATGGTACTGCTAACTATAGACAAGTAGATACCAATTAGATCCTTTGGTGGTATTTTAACTTCATCGCGAATAAATCGTCCTACCTCCAGGGCCTTGGGTCGGGCGAAGTCGGAACAAAAGTTGAAACGTAATGTCTTCTTCCGATAGTTGTGCGCCATGGTGGTCTAGAAGGGAAAAACGGCACTTACAGCGGCCGAAGTAAACACAAACACACCGTGCGCGCCTCGCCCGCAGCGCTCTGGCGCGTGACCGCCTCTCAGCATTGCCGGCGGCAGACTGTGCCAACTGGGCTACCCAAGCATGACTCACGCCCCGTCCTCACAGCTTTACTTCTGCCAGTATCTCGTCTCCTACCTTCCAAACTTTACAAAAGCTCTCCTGCAAACCATGCAGGACTAGAACTCCTGAAAGAAAGGATATTGCGCAGACATGGATTAGCCACAGCCTGGGGGATGTTTACAGAATGAGATTTTCACTCTGCAGCGGAGTGTGCGCTGATATGAAACTTTCTGGCAGATTAAAACTGTGTGCCGGACCGAGACACGAACTCGGGACCTTTGCCTTTCGCGGGCAAGTGCTCTACCAACTGAGCTACCCAAGCACGACTCACGTCCTGTCACCACAGCTTTACTTCTGCCAGTATCTCGTCTCCTACCTTCCAAAGTTTGGAAGGTAGGAGACGAGATACTGGCAGAAGTAAAGCTGTGATGACGGGGCGTGAGTCGTGCTTGGGTAGCTCAGTTGGTAGAGCACTTGCCCGCGAAAGGCAAAGGTCTCGAGTTCGAGACTAGGTCCAGCACACAGTTTTAATCTGCTAGGAAGTTTCAAATACTGATGATGTCAGAAAGCAACAATATTTCAACGACTTTTACAGAAAGAAGCTACTTTATGAAATTATATAAACACTGACATGACTAGAATAGTTACCTCAAAGTAGCTTATTTACTTTCTGTAAATGTACGAAAACTTTGATAGCAAGGGATATGTAACACAATACGGTTGACATTGGAATTGTAACACACTCGTTAAAGGACATGGAAGGTAAGTTGAACAAAAATAAACCAGGTTATAAGAAGAATATCAACCATAATGGAATGCAGCTCGAATAAAATCAAGCGATGCTGAAAGATTACATTACAAATTGAGTCACTGCATGTAGCACATACGTTTTGATTGTTCAGCAACAACATAACTAACAACAGCACAACCATCAAGACACAAAAATGTATCTGACACAAGCAATAAGAGCATTTCTGAAAGAGAGATACAAGTTACATCAAATTTAAATTGATTTTTTTCTGAAGGTATTTGTCTGTGAGAGAGAGGTAGACGGCAAACAGTTTTAGAGAACAGAAAAGATGCTTCTGAAACGTTGAGTTACAGAAGAAACCAGAAGTTTAAATGAATAGATCTGTTAACTAATGAAGAGAAAGTGATAGAATTGTGTAGAAAATAATTTAATGGCACACCTTGACGGAAAGGTGCGATCTGTGGATAGAATACAAAGTAACGCACCAGGGAATAGTTCAGTAACGGAGGGAAGTGTGTTTATATATATATATATATATATATATATATATATATATATGTGTGTGTGTGTGTGTGTGTGTGTGTGTGTGTGTTTGTGTGAGTGCGGGTGGGTGGGTGGTGGATGTAGGTGTGTGTTTGTGTTGACAGGAGGGGTGGGGTTGGGGAAATTTTACTGGAAGGCCAAGGTTTGTTTATAGTAAGCAGGTTTACAAGGATGTACGTTGCTGTAGCTCGACTGTCATGAAGAGTGTTTCACAGGACTGACTAGAATGGCGAGCAGCATCAAGCCAGTCTTGGAACAACGAGAACAACGATATCTGGAAACATTAGTGTCGTACAATAAAACAAAATTCGAAATTCTCTTGAAATAACAATAAATCGCATTATTATGCGTAAATATTAATTTTGTCAGTGTCTTCTTCTTTTAAAAACCGAAATTCCGTAAAGCGTTTGTGCCGATTTGTGTATAGAGTTGTATGGCAGGACATACACCGTCGTTCTTGTTTTCCTCTTAACACCTATTCCTTTTTGTCAATATACAGTGTATAGATAAAAAGTAGAGATATACCACCAGGAAATCATTTATAAAGTTCTGCTACGTGCACTCTTCTGTTTGCTTTCCCTTGCTTCATGCGCGTACCGTCTGGTGAAATAGTATACATTCTCCCGCTGTTGCCCGCCGTAACAGCAGATGGGAACAAGTCTGAGATAAATGCATAATGCAACGCGAACTGACCGTGACCTTCGAGCAGTCTCCCAACATTCCTGCTGCCTATTCAAACGTTCAGTACTGCTTCCGCCTTTCAACGGCGTCGGAGATCAAGTCCTGGTTTAAAAACTAACACCATATGTTCTTCTTTTTTATGGGATGTAGTTGTTTCCCAGAAATCTATTAGAGATAATGACTTGGTTAGTGCGTCACTGAACAGTTGACACATTTGATATCCATAACCCTATGCAAAAGTAATGAACACGGGTGTTCATGTTGAATTATGAATGTACAAAACAACAACTGTATGCCAATGTCTTTCCCCTCTCTCCTTGGAGCGCAAGCTTGACCCCCTCTGGCCCCTTCCCACGCCTTCACACATGCCACACACACACACACACACACACACACACACACACACACACACACACACAGAAATTTACATACAAATCATAGTTAGTAAAGGCTTTGCTCACTGAATAATTAACATGTTTGTTGAATCAGCATTTCAGACTGCAACACGAAATGCTCCTGGCGATACTGCAAAATATTTAAAAAAAATGGTTCAAATGGCTCTGAGCACTATGGGACTCAACATCTTAGGTCATAAGTCCCCTAGAACTTAGAACTACTTAAACCTAACTAACCTAAGGACATCACACACACCCATGCCCGAGGCAGGATTCGAACCTGCGACCGTAGCAGTCCCGCGGTTCCGGACTGCAGCGCCAGAACCGCACGGCCACCGCGCCGGCGCAAAATATCGTATGAACTATTTACGTCAGCCCAAACTTTTTTCTATTAGTGCACAACATGTTACTATTTTTAATAATGTTTCTAAATATTTCACTTATGTTTAGGTTTATTTTTCTGCCTCTATTGGATTTGATTATGATGCTTCATCATCAAACAGACTTGTCAGTAGTGGATTTGTTGAGGGTTGAGTGGCTTCATGCGAACCTGCGTTTTTTGACAGCTGTTAAGTGCTAAATACAGTACATACTTTAAAATATTTTGCTATTTCTCCTTATAACCGGTTTAGAATATTTTGTTCATCGTAATATGGTTGCCTTTAATAAGCGACTGTTAATTGTTATCAGTACATTGATTTCCTGCAGTGAACACTGATTTTGAACTCAGATAAATTCGTAGTGGAAATGAAAATCAAACATAGAATGAAGGTAAATACAAGATGACAAAGGTATGAGCTAAATACATACATCACAGAATTAGAGATTATTTCAATATAGTACCAAATGCGCCATTGATAAACTTATTACCACAGTGTGCTCTTATGTAAGTGCAGTCAAGAATGTTTACGTTCTTAAATCACTGTATTCACTGTTGGCAAATGTTTCAACAAGCCGGAGGCATACTCTTGTTCTTTTTTAACCTGCTCAGTAAATCCGATTATTTTCTAGGTCTCGGCGAGCCGAAGGTCAGGTGATGACATCCTGTGCTGTTGGTATGATGTGAATTCATTGGAGAAGTTGTCGGTGGCAGCTCTGGTAGAGCTTTTACCTGGAACTTGTTCTCATTGTCATTGATGTTTCGTTTCACATCCAGTGTTTCACCACACAATTGCGCCTTTGGAACATGTGGATGGATTCCTCAGTACCGTGTGACACTTTGCAGATCTTCAGATCTTCATTCCTCTTACCATTACCTGTAGCTGATGTTGATGCGTCTGACTACGGTAGTTAAATCGCCAGGTGTAATGCATCTCTGTATTACAGTTTCCCCACGGCTTCGCAAATGTATGTTTCGACATATTTATCGAACACCCTCCCCTCTCTTTCTCCAATTCCTCCATTCCTTCCTCCTCCCCCCTCTGGTTATCTCTCCTTCCGCTACTGCATCCCACTCTTCTTTTCCATCAGCCCACAACCCATTCACAGCTTCCCCCTGACTCATGCATCTCCCCCTCCTCCCCTCTCTTTGCGCATTTTTCATCCTCACCCTCACTCTCTCCATTCCCTCCTCTATCCATTTCAGACTGTCCCAAACCATCTTCATCAGCACATATAGCCCCTGCAGTAGAGTTCAACTTAGCAGCACCGATAGTACTCCCATGACATCCCTCTCATACTTTGTAGGCGACTCATCAGGTGCTTGAAAATTAATTTGCCTCTGACGTACAAGTCGCCATGCAAAGCAGGTCAATAAAGCAGGCCAATACTACTCCAGCACAACATGTGTGTCATATTGAGCAGTCTACATTTTGTGGTACAATAAACCATTTCTGGCTCCTGATGTGTAGGCTACCCTGAAAAGCAGACCATTACTATTCCACATAATATGTCTGTGTTGCAGGGCAGGCAATACACCAAGGGCTTGAAAGAAAGAAGCTTCTGCCCATATCTCTTGTGCTTGGAGGACATAAACTTCTCACTGCAGATAATTGGAGGCCTGTTTTTTCTGTGCGAAATTAGGCTGAAATCGCTCCACTGGTGTCCGAAGAGATCCTGAACATAGACACACACATTCTGCGTTATATATATAACAGATTTGGCACTTGGTTACCCTTCCCGTTTTTCACACTCCAAATACAGGGTGTTCGGAAATTCCCATTACAAACTTCTAAGACTTGTGTACTGAGTGAGTATATAATATTCTGGATAGGAACCTATGTCCGGAAATGTACCATTTTAAATCTACGACAGTTTGAATTCAGATGTTAAACTCAATCGCTTCTGCTAGAGGAAATGAGTTACGAGTGACACAGTACAGTTACAAGGCAACATTTCGAAAAGAAACATAACGATACATTCATTTATCACTTAAAGACGTTTGTTAGTATTAACAATTAAACATTACGTGTTTACATTATTCGAAAACAAAAAAAGAACGTAATGTGATCTACACTCCTGGAAATTGAAATAAGAACACCGTGAATTCATTGTCCCAGGAAGGGGAAACTTTATTGACACATTCCTGGGGTCAGATACATCACATGATCACACTGACAGAACCAGAGGCACATAGACACAGGCAACAGAGCATGCACAATGTCGGCACTAGTACAGTGTATATCCACCTTTCGCAGCAATGCAGGCTGCTATTCTCCCATGGAGACGATCGTAGAGATGCTCGATGTAGTCCTGTGGAACGGCTTGCCATGCCATTTCCACCTGGCGCCTCAGTTGGACCAGCGTTCGTGCTGGACGTGCAGACCGCGTGAGACGACGCTTCATCCAGTCCCAAACATGCTCAATGGGGGACAGATCCGGAGATCTTGCCGGCCAGGGTAGTTGACTTACACCTTCTAGAGCACGTTGGGTGGCACGGGATACATGCGGACGTGCATTGTCCTGTTGGAACAGCAAGTTCCCTTGCCGGTCTAGGAATGGTAGAACGATGGGTTCGATGACGGTTTGGATGTACCGTGCACTATTCAGTGTCCCCTCGACGATCACCAGTGGTGTACGGCCAGTGTAGGAGATCGCTCCCCACACCACGGTGCCGGGTGTTGGCCCTGTGTGCCTCGGTCGTATGCAGTCCTGATTGTGGCGCTCACCTGCACGGCGCCAAACACGCATACGACCATCATTGGCACCAAGGCAGAAGCGACTCTCATCGCTGAAGACGACACGTCTCCATTCGTCCCTCCATTCACGCCTGTCGCGACACCACTGGAGGCGGGCTGCACGATGTTGGGGCGTGAGCGGAAGACGGCCTAACGGTGTGCGGGACCGTAGCCCAGCTTCATGGAGACGGTTGCGAATGGTCCTCGCCGATACCCCTGGAGCAACAGTGTCCCTAATTTGCTGGGAAGTGGCGGTGCAGTCCCCTACGGCACTGCGGAGGATCCTACGGTCTTGGCGTGCATCCGTGCGTCGCTGCGGTCCGGTCCCAGGTCGACGGGCACGTGCACCTTCCGCCGACCACTGGCGACAACATCGATGTACTGTGGAGACCTCACGCCCCACGTGTTGAGCAATTCGGCGGTACGTCCACCCGGCCTCCCGCATGCCCACTATACGCCCTCGCTCAAAGTCCGTCAACTGCGCATACGGTTCACGTCCACGCTGTCGCGGCATGCTACCAGTGTTAAAGACTGCGATGGAGCTCCGTATGCCACGGCAAACTGGCTGACACTGACGGCGGCGGTGCACAAATGCTGCGCAGCTAGCGCCATTCGACGGCCAACACCGCGGTTCCTGGTGTGTCCGCTGTGCCGTGCGTGTGATCATTGCTTGTACAGCCCTCTCGCAGTGTCCGGAGCAAGTATGGTGGGTCTGACACACCGGTGTCAATGTGTTCTTTTTTCCATTTCCAGGAGTGTATGTACAGAACAGAACTGATGCATTACAACAGCGGCTCGATGTGGCAATCACCAACCTCGTTACAGTAATTTTGCCTACGAAACGTGATGTTATATACACTGTCCATCCCACCTGGTGGCCCTATAGTCTCCAGCGCAGCAGCCTGAACTCGAGTCAGTAGATGGTCTTCTGTCTCTAGGTCTCGCAGCAAGGGAGGCGTTAAATGACATCAGGAGACCCTCCGACGTAGTACACGCCATTCTGTCTACCCTATTGCATAACAGGTCCAGCTCTCTGAGATTTTTCTCTTTCTTTTAGCATGCGTGGACGCATTGGACATCTGAATAAAGATTTCCATTAAAAATATTTTGTAATCACTCCTCTCTACAAGTACTAGATATCTGTAACCGGAATTTCCGACAACGCTGTTTCTTCGTAGTTCTGGACTTTAACAGCTATGTACATCTTCATGTGGATTGGTCTATGCTTCAGAATTAATTGGTTAGCAGATGATTCACAGAAGCACTTTCAGATTATTTCTCGACCATTCCATTGACACGGACCCATATGCGTAAAATAAACACCTAAATCTCTCCGTGCAAACTCTGATGTCTCTTATTTTGTGATGATAATCATTTCTCCCTATATAGGCGGCAGTCAACAAAATATTTTCACATTCAAAGGAGAATACTAGTGACTGAAGTTTGGCGGATGGATTTGGCCGCAACGAAATACGCCTTTGTTTTAATGATTGCCATCCCAACGCGCTTATCGTACCTGAAACGCTCTCTCCAGTATTTGGTGATTATACCAAACGAGCTACCCCCTCTTTGAACTTTGTCAAAGTGCTCCGTGATTCATATCTGGTACGGATGCCATACCAAACAGTAATAGTCCAGAAGAGGGGGGGCTACTATAGTGTAGTCAAGTTTCCTTAGAATATTTGTAGCATCTCCCACCTGTTCGGTCATAAAGCGGCAGTCTTTGGTTCACCTCTCACACAACATCTTGTATGTGAGGGTTCCAATTCAAGTTGTTCATAACCGTAATCCGTAGGTGTTTCGCTTAGTAGAATGCCCCAGACAGCCGCGCATGTAAACACGTCGCTTCTAGGACTCGGGCGGGCGTACCCAATCCATTTCGAAATCACATTACTGTTTGACGACCAGAGCTGGTAAACCTACCAGCCAGGACGTAATTTTCAGGCAGTTTACCATATCCAGTTGGTACCTACATTCCGCCTCAGTTACACGCTGCGCTAACATTTATAATACGCTCTCACACCTGGGATTAATCCTAGACGCAGGCGAATGGTGTCCTAGATTCCGCCTGGAGGCTCAATGAGAGAGTGATGACTTTAAGTGTTCAGTCTCCTCAAACAGTTGGTCAAAAGCAGCAGCTGAACAAATAACTTTGAAATTTATATGATTTATCATATAACCGAAGTTTAATGGAATTTTTTTAGCACTCGTGTGGTGATCCACATATTTTTTATTCTACTGTGTCACTGGCCACTTTTGCAACATGCTGATATCTTTACTAGCCTGTAAAAAGCAGCTTCATCCGCAAACTAAGAGGACTGTTCAGATCATCTCCAACATCGTTTATATTGTTCGAGAACAACAGAACAGCAGAAGACCTATAACACTTCACTTGGGTACGTTACATATTTTTTTGTTTCACTTGACGACTTTTCGTTAATTTCTTTAACCCGGTACCTTTCTGAATGGAAATGATATATTCAGTCGCATAACTCAGACGGTGCTCTATAGACACGTAACTTTATCGGATGACACTTGTGAGTAACTATCCAGTCTGTGGGTATGGAAGCTCTGAACTAAACTAATTATTATACAAGTATTATCTCGAAATCCAGCCTTTATTAAATGATTTACGTCGATAGCTACTTCAAAATTTGTAATGTTGACAGATGCTCTTGATCCGAATTCGGAAATACTTATTACATCTTCTTCGTCGTACGAATTTCGGAATAGCTAAACTGTCGTTGCAGTCCAGCTATAGAGCAGTCAACGCATGAGAAATATCATCTCTCTTTGTCCTTAAGACTTGACATTTTGTTCGAAAAGCGGAGAAAGTATCCCTTATTATTCGATAGGCGGGCAGTCGTGTTTAGCATCATGTCTCATATTATAGGCACAGAAAACCAGCATATTGCTATGTTGGAAAAGGTTTTCTGAATTTCTGTTGTTGATTACTATGTTATCTTAACTGCAGTACCTGGATTGTATTGGGTGTTTCAAAAATAATCTCAAATACTTTTGAGAGATTTTCCGGCCATCAAAACTAGAGAAGACGTGCTATAAACATATGTCCGAAGTTATTTTTGTGAAACATTAGTGGAGAAATCAGCGATCACAATCTAGTATTTAAAATTAGCTATAGCAGTCTAGATCACAAGACACGTTTATTAAAAGGTGATCGGTTTCGACCATCACATGATCATCTTCAGATCGACAACCATATCGATGAACAACTGCTGTCCAAGGAGCAGCAATGGCTAGCTTATCAGAGTGAACTGCAGTTTTCCATCAATATGGCTGTTGGTTTGAAGATGATTATGCGATGACCGAAACCGATCACCGTTTAATTAACATGCCTTGCGAACTAGTCTGTTATAATTAATTTCAAATACGCCTGAAAACCCTTCGTTTTCGAGTGATTAGTGGTTGTGGACGTTCAACGGCTTTCCATGGACAATCCACCAGTTCCATTTATCTGTATACCTGTTTAACCCATTATGTCTTAGATGGCATTGTGTTGCAAGGGAGGCTTCTTTATAACCGTCATTCGTCTGCTTTCAACGTGTCTATTGTATTTTTGCACTACAGTAGTGAGTTAACTGAAAGTTCTCCTTTAAAATATGGCAGGATATTCATTTCGTGAGCAGACAGACATGATTTTTATGTATGGCTGCGCGAATAGTACGCACATGAGGCTGCACAGTTGACGGGATTCCCAGACTGCAGGCAGCAGAATGGCTGCTGTATACATGGTGATTTTTTCCACCGTGTACAATAAGGATCGATCGATGAGAGGATGCGGAACAAAAAATAACTGTGAATTTATGTCCGTGGATGCATGGTTCTCAAGCTAGAGACCAGTTATTGAATCATACTTTGCTACAGAGTCTGCGGTTTAATACGTGCGGTACCACTCTGTCACTGTTACAGTATGTGTTGTGTCCCCTGCTGGAAGAAGTTCCATTGATGGTTCGAAGGGTTATGTGGCTGCTACGTGATGGTGCTCCAGCCCACTTTGCCGTTAACGTCCGGACGCATCTCAATCGTGTTTTTTCTGGTCAGTGGATCGGACGAGGGAATCCAGTTGCATGGCCTGCTCGTACACCGGATCTCAACCAATGCGATTTCTGGTCATGGGGCCATCTGAAAATTATCGTGTATGAAGAGCCACTCCAAACGTGGTGTAGCACATTCATGTTGCCTTTGACACTGTTCGGATGCAGCCTGGCCGATGTGAATGCGTGAAACAGAATATGCTACCGCGTGTACACACAATCGTTGAGGCACATGGAAATCAAAAATGGTTCATGTGGCTCTGAGCACTATGGGACTTAACTTCTGAGGTCACCAGTCCCCTAGAACTTAGAACTACTTAAACCGAACTAACCTAAGGATATCACACACATCCATGCCCGAGGCAGGATTCGAACCTGCGAACGTAGCGGTCTCGCGGTTCCAGACTGTAGCGCCTAGAACCGTTCGGCCACAGCGGCCGGCCATATGGAAATCATTTTCAGCACATACTGAAACCGTCGTTGCTTGGTACAGTGTGTATTAGACAGTCTCTGTAACAATATACGACTGAAAAAAATGGTGTCTAGCATAGAAATAATGCATTTGCAGACTTAAGTTTATTAGAACTTTTGTGTTCCGTATCCTCTTATCGATCAGTCCCTAGAGTTTCTACACGGTGGAAAGAATCGCCCTGTATATCCGCATCGTGGGGACCGGATCCGTAGAACCACAGACTGCTCCAAGAGGAAGATTTTGTGCTGCTCGTACGCCAGACCAGGAAGATGACATTCTATAGGGTTTCGAAGAAGAGCCAGGTACCAAGCGCTGGCGAGTGGTATACCCCCATCTTCATTATGACGGATACTTCACGAGCATCTCAAGTACACTTATCATCTTCAGCTTAAGTAGGGCCTCTCCACAACGAGAGGATTTATGCAGATGCCGGCCAGAGTGGCCGAGCGGTTAAAGGCGCTACAGTCTGGAACCGCACGACCGCTACGGTCGCAGGTTCGAATCCTGCCTCGGGCATGGACGTGTGTGATGTCCTTAGGTTAGTTAGGTTTAAGTAGTTCTAAGTTCTAGGGGACTTATGACCACAGCAGTTGAGTCCCATAGTGCTCAGAGCCATTTGAACCATTTTTATGCAGATGGGTTTTGCACCCATTGTCCATCAGTTGTTGGTATCTTCAGTCTTGTTTTAGAGAAAGCAACGTTTGGAATCGATAAAATAACAGTAAAATAACAAATTTCCGCAACCATGACATGTGAAGTCATCACATTGCTCGTCCTACAGTACAAGCTGGGACTGTAGGTGACTTTCTAGTAGAGACAAGCGTTCTCCCGTCACGCCGGTACTCATTAGCTGGTATCTTTCGTGACCGACGAATAGGTAGAGGAAGATCTTTGGCATGAAATCCACGTTTCTAGGACTCAGTCCTTTAGATTACTATCTCTGCAGGCACCTTAAGAACTGGTCTATGCATCAGACCACCCGGATGCAGGAGCCATTTATCACACGTCACAGAAGCCTTCAGAACTATTCAAAAGCAACAAGGATTATTTTAAAGAGTGCTATAGTTCATGATTCGATGAGTGCACGTGTAGTTAGAAGCGAGAGGAGGATAAATCGATCAGTTCTTTACCTTTTGACAAGCTCCACTCAACTAAATTATAGATTTAATTAATAACTCAGAAATGAAGGTTTACAGAAGTTTATATGAGCTTTTTTATTGTTTCAGTTTACAAAAACTAGTTTCCCAAAGTGTACAAAATAAAATATTGTTTAGAGGGATTTTTGAGGCACTGTTTTTCAAAATAAGAACCAGATTCTTTTTAAATGAGATTCCCAAACTTGCTTGGCGCTGGAAATAACTCAACCAGTGGAGATACAGATATGTGGAACCAGTGTCGGCTGTTGTAGCGGTTTGACTGTAATGAACGTAAGAAACCTTTATTTTTGTGGTTACCGGTTTCGGACAGTTACTGACCATTTTCAGACCTCATACCACGATGATAGGCGCTGGTGGAGAACGGACCAAGGGTTACAGACTCCACGAACGTCAACTGCTATTGACCGGTAATCACAAAAATAAGGTTTTCTTGCAATATACAGTGCTTACGTTCATTACAGTCAAACTGCTAGAACAGTCGATACTGCATCCATATACCTGTGTCTCCACTGGTTATCTCCAGCGCCAAGCAAGCGGTCGAGACCGTTTATGTTCATTTTAAACTGCTAAGAGAAACCGTTCTTCTCCACGAGAAACGTTCTCAAAAGTTACTAAGAGAAAGTCTCATTATGAAAGTTATGTGGTGCATCGAGAAGTGAGAGTTTCTGTGGGAAAGCTAAACAGTCATCAAACTCACGTGCCTGGAACGTTGGTCTTCTGAGAAAGCTGTTATACTCATACTTCAGGAAGCAAAGTGCAAGTATTCATTGTATGTGGACCATCTACATCTACATCCATACTCCGCAAGCCATCTGACGGTATGTGGCGGAGGATACCTTGAGTACCTCTATCGTTTCTCCCTTCTATTCCAGTCTCGTATTGTTCGTGGAAAGAAAGATTGTTGGTGTGGGCTCTAATCTCTCTGATTTTATCCTCACGGTCTCTTCGCGAGATATACGTAGGAGGGAGCTGTGTGTGTGTGTGTGTGTGTGTGTGTGTGTGTGAGAGAGAGAGAGAGAGAGAGAGAGAGAGAGAAACAACTGTAAGGAGAGGGGAGGAGAGAAATGAGGAAACAGAAGTATGTTTTCATCACTGTTTGATTGTGATGTTTTATTTGGGGAGGTGTCTTTGTATAGTTAATTGAGTGTTCCAAACAGAGTTTTGTTGCATGGTGTTGTATTTTCATTCAGAACTCTCTTTCCTTGTATTATTGCTTTTTGTATGTGGTAGTACTCCTCTATTGTGAGTTTTTAATATATAAGTTAGGAACAACAATAACATAACACCTCTGTCTGAGAAGGAATCTGATGTGTCTGCTCAGCCACGGTTTGTGAATGTGCATGTGCGATGAACAAGTGAGCGAAAAACTAATTTGTAAAAACCTGTGTGGAAACAGTGCAGTGAATAGCAGTTAATCGATACACCAGACACAAGCAACAGGACGAAAAATGTAAGAACAGAAACGAACATAATATCTACCCACGAACAGTTCTTCGTAATAATTCTCTCCATAGCTAGTTTGCAGATCACATTCTGTCAGAAAAACGACGAAAAAGACTACAAAAACTGGCTTATAATAACTCAGTTCATTTAGCAATATAATTTTAAGGTGAGCATCTAAACTAAAGAAAGCAAACTGCACATACTGTAATTCTTACACCTACAAGAGTTAAATTATTATAAATTTGATTTCGTGCCTTACAGAAATTTAAATTTGACCCACAGAAGATGATACATAGGAGTCGAAACATATCTGGGTAAATATAAAAGTAAACGAATGGTATTTGCAAGAGGCTAATTTTCAAAACAACCAATTTTTTTATTTGCAGTCACAGAAGAGCAGCAAGACGAGCTTCAAATGTTAGTAAAATGAGGAACCGTTTTCTTATTTTGTATTTTTTATATATAAAAAGGTTAATTTTCTTGTGACTGCAAGAGCACCTTCTTTATTTAAAAATGTATCTTCGTAAAACAGCCCATATTACCTGACAGTTTCCTTAACATCTGGAATTTTAACTCTTACAAGACTGTTTGCTTCTGTCGTTTCGGTCAGAAATCTTTTTTGCTCCGTATAAACACAAACAAATATTCTAGTTAATGTTTTATTCAGCTATACTTGTTTTAAAAAAGAACAAAAATCTTCTACCTATTTTCGCTTAAGTGGCCCATACTAGCCTCTGTTCCCCTATGTATTTCGATGGATAATAGTACTTTGTTAGCGAAAATAAAACTCCAGTTTCGAGAAACTGTACTTCACGTTTCGTGGCTGAAGAGCGTTCTCCGTTAAGGCTGATTTTTTCTACTTTTCCTACTGGTAGTTTCATTGTAGGCCTTACCATACTTACACTGAATTTTATATATCCCGAATACCATCAGAGGACAAAGTTCACACTCTACAGATCTGTGGGCTTAACGGAATTTTTTTTCTTTGACTAAAAGCTGTTCTGATGTTAAAGTCGCTATGAAATCTCCGCCGTTTGATCACTTACATTTCTAATAAATGGAAGTGTGTCTGTGCTCTCTTACGTGTAGAGCTCCAGTTCTTTTCCTGAATAGTCATTTTCCTCGAAAGCGCGTTTCATATGTGTTAATTCGGTGTCCAGATATTTCGACGTTAAACTAGATCCTACTTGTGCTTTCTTGTGACTTAAGCGAGATTATTATGGGAAATTAGCAAATGTCTCTCTGAACAACTGTTGTGGAAGCAAAATACCTTTTTTTATTATGAACTCCTCCTCTTACATTTAAAAATTTAAATTAAACTTAAAATATATACTTCACGTATAGTGAAAAGACCTTGATATTAGGAATAATTATCCTGAGGCCATAGATGTACGTTCGTATTTTATAGCTATGAAGAATTATCTTTGTTATTGATTATTAGTACATTTTTTTCTGACTCGATATAATTTGAAAATTCTTTTAATGCTGAAATATTATTTAATCAGGCTCAAGCAAAAGTTGGCCGGCCGCTGTGGTCGAGCGGTTCTAGGCGCTTCAGTCCGGAACCACGCGGCTGCTTCGGGCATGGATGCTTTTGCTGTCCTTAGGTTAGTTAGGTTTAAGTAGTTCTAAGTCTAGGGACTGATGTCCTCAGATGTGAAGTTCCATAGTGCGCAGAGCCATTTGAACCATTCAAGCAAAAGTTAACGCAAGGTTCTGCTAGATTCATTTTACGTAAAGATAAATTTTCAACAATCAAAGATAATCGTGTGGTGTTAACTGAAAAATCATCCTTCGTAAACAACTTTAATATACTGGCTGTTCAGTATGTAGAGAGTGAAAAATGAAAAAAAAATTAATTATAAGCTAATTTTGGAATTAAATTAATATGCCATACAAACTTCATCCGTACTAAGCACTGACACATTTACGTAAATGGTAAGGAGACGAAATATTTTCCGCTTCAAAGCAGGTACAAATTTTTAAAATTCAACTGTAATAATGATTATTTAACGGTGATTCAACATTCATGAATAGGCAACGAGCCTTTGTACATCATATGGCATACAGAGCCACCAGCACCAGACAAGACAAGAGCTAAGCAACAAGATCAAAAGACATGAAATGAGAAAGAGATAAAGTGGCGTCTTTCCTTTATATAGTAGTTCATGGAATCTTTATATGTCATCGACAAAAGTGAGATTTCAATACACTACTTGTGATAAATATTCTTTGTTAAGCTCATACCACTATAATTACTTTTACCACTAATTAGAGGCGTCACAACACATTAATTCTTACGACTGAAACGGAACATCTCTCTTTAGCTTGCGGATGAATGGACTTGTTATGCAAGTACCTGTCCGTATGCGTGTCTTTCCGAAAAAAAAGAAAAATGTTCCATTGTTACATCGTTAAATCTGGCTGTCTCGTATCTAATACATCCGAAAAGAATATTCCGTTGTCATTCTCTGTTTCCATGGTAAACGATTTTTGGCTTTATTTTATTTAGATGAGAACCATCACTCACAACAAAATTCTTTACAATTATTTCCTAGTCATGTGGTGCGTTATTTAAGGAATTTCGGAATAGTACTTGTTCACATCCATCTGCTGTTCACTTGAACTCTTGAGTAGAGAAAAGCAAACGTATTGTTGCTCTTTAACCCCTACTGAATGTTTGATACAAGTGTCTTCGCCTCGAGAAACATCATTTATTCGAGCCCACGTGCTCTGTAACACTGACTGCACCAGTTCTCATATACTTTATATAATAACACCAGAGCAATCAATTTTTGGTGTAAATTCACTAAATCGCAAATGTCTTGTATAAGTACGTAGTTCTGAAGCCCAGTTTTTACTCACTTTTTATTTAAGTGGTTTTAATCATCAGGGGAGAAACTGGTCACAGAAACTAGAGCTAGAACCACGAACAGCACAGACGGAGGTGGTCCGAAAGCTGATCAGTTCCAGTCATTCCACCAGGAAGGAGGTGCACAGCACATGTTGTCTGTAGTTCAACCATTGTTACTTTGTGTCAAGGGGCTCTCAACAAGGTAAATGTCCAGGCCTCTCTGAGTGAACGAAAGCGACGTTGTTATGACATGGAGGAGATTAAGAGAGACAGGAACTTTCGATGACGTGCCTCGCTTAGGCCACCTAAGTGGATGAGCGCTACTTACTGATTTTGGCTCGGAGGAACCATCACAGCAACGCCACCATGTTGAATATTGCTTTTCGTGCAGCCACAGGACGTCGTGTTGCGACTCAAATTGTGCGCATTACGCTGCATGATGCGCAACTTCACTCCTGACGTCCATGGCGAGGTCCATCTTTGCAACCACGACACCATGCAGCGCGGTACTAATGGGCCCCAACAACATTCCGAATGGGCTGTTCAGGATTAGCATTATGTTCTCTTCACCGATGAGTATCTCATATGACTTCAACCAGACAATCGATGAAGACTGTTTGGGGGTAACCCGGTCAGGCTGAACGCCTTAGACACACTTCGCAGTGAGTGCAGCAAGATGGAGGTTCCCTGCTGTTTTGGGGTGGCATTACGTGGGGTCGACGTACGCCGGATGGTGGCCATGGAAGGCGCCGTAACGGCTGTACAATACGTGAATGCATTCCTCTGACCGATAGGCATTCTTCTTCATGGACGACAATTCGCATCCCCATCGTGCACATCTTCTGAAGGACGTCTTTCAGGATAACGATATCGCTCGACTAGAGTGGCCAGCATGTTCTCCCGACATGAACCCAATGGAACATGCCTGGGATTGATTGAAAAGGGCTGTCTATGGACGGGCGTGACCCAACAAACACTCTGAGAAATCTAGGCCGAATCGCCGTTGGGGAGTGAGACAATGTGGACCAACAGTGGCTACTGGGTATTAGAGGTACCGGAGTGTACAGCAATGTGGACCACCACCGCTGAAGGTCTCGCTATATGGTGGCCCTTTTTATTACTCATGAAAACCACACCTTGCATGTTGTACCACCATACAGCAGGAACTTCAGAGGTGGTGGTACATACCGGTACCCCTAATACCCAGTAGCACGTCCTCTTGCATTGATGCATGCCTGTATTCGTCGTGACATACTATCCACAAGTTCATCAAGACACTGTTGATCCAGACTGTCCCACTCTTCAGAGGCGATTCAGTGTAGATCCCTCAGAGTGGTTAGTGGGTCACGTCGTCCATAAACAACCCTTTCCAATCTATCCCAGAGATCTTTGATAGAGTTCATGTCTGGAGAACGTGCTGGCCACTCTACTCGAGCGATGTCGTTATCCTGAAGGAAGTCATTCACAAGATGTGCACGATAGGGGTGCGAATTGTCGCCCCTGAAGGAGAATGCGTCGCCAATATACTGCCGGTATGGTTGCACTATCGTCCGGAAGATGGCATTCAGGTATGGTACAGCCGTTACAGAACATTCCATGAACACCAGCGGCGTATCTCGGCCCCACATAATGCCACCCCAAAACCATTCTGCACTCACTGGACAGTATGTATAAGGCGTTCTGCCTGACCGGGTTGCCTCCAAACACGTCTCCGACGATTGTCTGGTTGAAGGCATATGCGACACTCATCTGTGAAGAGAACGTGATGCAAATCCTGAGTGGTCCATGCGGCCTGTTGTTGGGCCAATCTGTACCGCATTGCATGGTGTCGTGGTTGCAAAGATGGACCTCGCCATAGACGTCGGGAGTGAAGTTGCGCATCATGCAGCCTATTGCGCACACTTCGAGTCGCAACACGACGTCCTGAAGCTGCACGGAAACCATCATTCAACATGGTGGCGTTGCTGTCAAGGTTCTTCCGAGCCATAACCCGTATGTTCAAATGATTGAGAATTCCTATGATACCAAACTGTCGAGGTCATCGGTCCCTAGACTTACACACTACTCAAACTTACTTATGCTATGAACAACACATACACCCATGCCCGATGGAGGACTCGAACCCTCGGCGGGAGAGGTCGCGCAGTCAGTGACATGGCGTCTCCAACCGTGCGGCCACTCTGCGCGGTCATAAACTGTAGTTAGCGGTCATCACTAAAGTAGTATCTGTTGGGTAGCCTGAGCGAGGCATGTCATCGACAGTTCCTGTCTCTCTCTGTATCTCTTTCATGTCCGAATAACATCGCTTTGGTTCCCTCCTAGACGCCGAATACCTACCTTGGTGAGAGCCATTTCGGGTACAAAGTATCAATGCGGACGCGATCGAACCGCGGTATTGACCGTGTACGTATGGCGTAACTACAGACAACACTAGCCATGTACCTCCTTCCTGGTGGAATGATTGGAACTGATCGACTGTAGAGCGTCCTCCGTCCAATAGGCACTGCTCATGCACTGTTGTTTACATATTTGGGCGGGTTTAGTGACAATCTGAACAGTCAAAGGGACTGTGTCTCTGATACAATATTCACAGTCAACGACTGACTTCAGGAGTTCCGGAAACCGGTGTGATGCGAAACGTTTCTTGATGTGTATATTATAGGGAAACAACGGAATTTCTGAACTCGACGTATCAAAAAATCATTACAATGATTAAGGACATTGTGCGCCTATAATCTACTACTGTGATGTCATGACGCACATCTTTGACAATTGTTCCTACCTCACAGCTTCCGTACGTATCGTTTTAAATTTGTGTTGGAATATAACAACATCACTAAGTTGTGGAAGTGCGAACGACTCGGGAAATTGCAAACATGGTCGTCTGCTGTGGTTTAGGCGACGACGGTATTGGATAGCCAATTGTCATTTACTCTGAAGGAAGTTCTCAACGTCATAGTGTCTCTTAAAATATGTTCAGCAAGTTATTCCTGCGAAGTAAAAGCACGGCATCAGTCTCAACAACGAAAAGCGATCTCTGATATCCTCCCACACTTTAAATGTCAAATACGGAGAACTGTGTTGTGACAATTTGTATACGATCCTCAGAAATAGTGCGAAGAACTAGAGCTCCTGCAGGTATGGGTCACGCTATTGCGTACTCAGTTGTGCGGAATTATTTTACCCATCATACAAGGAAGGCTTTCACGACCAGGTGTGATATCTGCTATTGCTTCTTACGGTTTGTTTGGTAACGGTCCATGATACTTATCCGTTCTTAATGTTTCTTCCAGGGCTGTGGTAGCCTTCATCACAGTTGTTCCTGGATTCAATTAATCTTAACATTGCTACATCCGACCATGTCTTCTGGGTGCTCACTTTCTTGCATGCTGTGCATATTTATATTATTTTAGTTGAAGTGTTCATCAGTACTACGCCCTACAAGTCTGTGGAACTTTCCTTTTTTAAGACGTTCAGCGTGCCATCTGTGCCGTTGGACACACAGTGTACTTTTCATTTGGACGAAGGCAGTCCGTGGAGAGTAACTACACTTTTCGTTTCTACGACTTCAGTGCACTGGAACGGCATTATCGAGGTAAAAAACAAATGTTGTAATTTTAATGCCGTTTCCTAAAACGTCCTGTACAAAGATATAGTTTAGATATGAGAATCTTAAAAAATGTAATTTTCTTGGTGCAATGCGCCGCAATATTTTTGTGTTTGCCTGGTAAAATTCAGTACAATATCAACGCAATTTATGCGCCTTTCCTTCCTTTGTTTCCAACTGGTGTTTGTTTCTTCATTTAAATGCCGTGCGAGCTCATCTGCATACTACTTCAGAAGCACTGTGACTTGTATTATTCGTCCTGTCACACCTTGGAATACATGCAACGCGTTCACAACAGAGGTGTTCAAATAATCCAATGCTAGTTTTCGATACCATTTCACTGCCTTTATCAAGGCACTGCTATATGCTCTCATCTGACCCGGAAGGTGAGCAGCAATTTTTCCACTGTTTTAAACAGTAACAGTTTTGGCCATTGATAAACCCGTTATGGTTGTCACGTTTTCCATTCCACTTGAATGTTGGTGAAAGAACCAAAACGTCTCTTTTCTATTTCCCTCCAAGAGCCGTAATTACTTGACTATTCTCTTTTGAAATCACTTCCCCAAGTTTTAATTTGTTCGTTAGAGTTTGTTTGTGAATTCCTTTGCTACTTAGTCGAAGGGTATCAACCGAATGAATATTCTTTGTTGTGGGTTGGCTTGTCGAACCTACACTGGTATATCAGTTATTGATACATAAAGCATGCCCCTTATTAAATACATCTTAACACAAATTCATCGCAACATTTGTTGGTGCGCCAGTTTCTCTACATAGTACTCTGTCAGTGTACTTTCGAAAACTATAGCAGTATCCGTAATCTCAGTACGTTTGATGACATACTTGCGTCAGATGTGTTTCAAATATTGCCTGAATATAATTCGTTCCAGAATGGTATTAGAGACTCCTCGATACACAGTATTTTGGCATGACCATAATATGTTTTAAAATTTTGGTTCAGTTCCTTGATGGTGAACTGAGCTTCTGTGAGACGACCGAAAGCATCAGCTTTCGTATTGTCTGCAAAATGCAGCGATTTGAACAGAATTCCGAAACGATCTGTGATCGATTACCTTTCGCGGGAATGTAGGAATAAACAATGAATCCTGGGTCCAATATAAATGTATGGATGGAAGTCTCACCAATCCCAACCACAAACTCAATGCAAACAACAACTTTATTTCGTACTTGTTAGTTGGCACTCGTTGACCGAACCGTTTCAGTAGCATAAATATTTGTTTCTTCACTGATGACTTCAAATATTACATCTGTGACTAAAATCGTCAACTTTTGGCACTTTTGCAAATGTACATCCATCACTTTGGCATCACAGGCAACACACAATTTTCGGCTGGTTGCCTCGAGGATCAAACCACGTACTTTGATCACTTACTGAACTGTTAGACGAATTCTCACTTTCGGATAAGGGCAGCCGCATTACATAGCGACGTTTGCGTGTTAAAATATCGCATTCGATGAATCTCTTCGCGATAGTTTTGCTTCTGTAGCCATCAAAGCTTTTTGAAAATAATAGCTGTGAAACCACACAACTGTGGTTTTCCCTAATTGGTCGTCCCTGGGAGATTGTCTTGTTACTCCAGCTCAACACATGCCAAGTGTCGCCGGTGCGTCGGACTGTCGCCTTAACGGAAAGCCCAGAAAAACCGGCTGTACGCTTAACTTGTTAAACAGCCTGTATACAGTGAGATGGATAGTCATACGATACCTCCTAATATCGTATCTGAGTTCCTTTTGCCCGGCCGGCCGGAGTGGCCGAGCGGTTCTAGGCGCTACAGTCTGGAACCGCGCGACCGCTAATGTCGCAGGGTCGAATCCTGCCTCGGGCATGGTTGTTTGTGATGTCCTTAGGTTAGTTAGGTTAAAGTAGTTCTAAGTTCTAGGGGACTGATGATCTCAGAATTTAAGTCCCATAGTGCTCAGAGCCATTTGAACCTTTTGCCCGGCGCAGTAAAGGAATCCAACGTGGCATCGGTGCCACATGGCATTGAAAGTCCCTTGCAGTTGCCTCTACATCCGTCCATAATTGCGAAAGTGTTTCCGCTGCAGGATTTTGTCCACGAAATGATCTCTCAATTATGTCGACACGCCTGGTGATCTGGATGGCCAAATTATTTGTTCAAATCGTCCGGAAAGTTCTTCAAGCCAGTGGCGAACAGTTGTGACCGAAACTTGCTTCATTGTTTGGGAACACGATGTCTACGAATGGCTGCTGTCTGTATCCAAGTAGCCGGACACAATCATTTCCAGTCAATAACCGGTTCAGTTGGGCCAGAGAACCCAGTTCATTCAACACGAACACGTCCCACTCAATTATGGAGGCACCACCAGCTTGCACAGCGCCTTGTGATTTGAGCCCACGGCTTCGTCGAGTCTGCGCCACAGTCGAACCTTGCCGTCAGCTCTTACCAGCGTCACAAACCCAGGAAAGGTGCTGCAGGCGATGTCGTTCTGTTAGCTCATTAACGCCAAATGTCGCCTCGCTATCATAACGGACATGTTCGCCGTATGTCAAATATTTATATGAGTGGTTATTTCGCGCAGTGTTGCTTGTCCGTTGGACTGACACTCTACGGCCATTGCGTGACACATAATACGTGAAAGTTGGTATTTGCGGAATATTGAATTCCCTAATGGTTTCCGGAAGTGAATGTCCCACGCGTCTAGCTCCAACTACCATTCCGCGTTCAAAATTCCCGTTAATTCCCGTTGAGCGGCCATAATGACGTTGAACGCCCTTTCACATTAATCGCCTGAGTGCAAATGACAGCTCCTGCAATGCGTCGCCCTTGTGTAAGCGATATTGCCGCCATCTGCGTTTGTGCATATCGGTGTCCTATGACTTATGTCTCCTCAGTGTGGTCTAGGACTACGCTAATCGATAGCGTCCACGTTGTAGTATAAGCTGCAGGAGAGCGCGGCGCGCATTTTCCTGCAGAGGAAGGAGACAAGGACGCAATCGACTTCTTGCGGCAGCACCTGATCGGGATGGATCCCACGTCCTGTGGTGGAACCGCCGCCACGCATTGCTGATCGTGAGATGCGGTCGCGGCGTCTTTGAGAGCGAGGATGCCGCATCAGGTCGCTGTGTCGTCCTCTATGCTACCCTCCCGTTATGTGGTGACGTGTCTGACAGTTTAGCCTTTTTAGGCACTCCATTCAGCCAAGGGAGACACAAGTGTCGCGTAACGGTCAAGTAAGTGATCCGTAAAGTGCAAGTTCACTAACTAAGCGCAGCAGACTAAAAGTAAGGTTAAAAGAATGAGGAAACTGGTGCAAAACGGGATGATCAGGTTTCCGAAAAGGGTGGCAACCAAACTAAGAAACTAGGTAGTGCAGTATGAGTTTTCGATGAGGTCAAGAACCGGTTCTCGGAGGATGTTTCTTACGACTAGGGTGCTAGTACTATGAGAAGAAGCTGACAGTCGAAAGTAGTGCTTCTGTTGAAAAGTATGTGCACTTACGTTTCCGTGCGTCTGCCACAAGGCTCTTGCATGGCATTTTCTAACCTTGGACAAGTCTAGAAACAAAAATGATTTTGATCGATTTGTCAAATAAATATCTGTCGTTCTAATTTAAGAAATGGGGTAGTCTTCCCACTGGTTGAGACTCTTCCTGAAAGTATTACAAGCTGGCCGGACGATTGAAAGCCCCTTAAGCATGAGTTGTGTACTGTCGATTTAGTTCGCACAAGGCATTTAAATTGTCCAACCTTAAGAATAGTGAAGGCAAACGCGCGTAGTATCTGACAAGGATCGACAGCTGAATAAATTTGCAGGATCAATTAAAATCAAGTTTTTTAGCAATGGCTTAAAGTTAAAAGAGTGTAATTAAAGCGAAAACCTTTTTCCAAAACGATAACATTTGATGGAGGACGGGTGACATGCTTTATAGTGCGACGGCTAAGCAGTGAAGATACCACTAAACGAATCCATTCCTGCATTACTTGTTCCTAGAATACTGTTACCGCTTCCGTTATAGACGAATTTGCAAGAAGAGTATTTCCGCAACCGCGAGGTATTTCTACAGAGCTGTTTTTACATAGGTACGACAGCCTGAAATGGCTCACTGCTTCAATCATTCGAACCTACTTGGTGAACGATCGCACCTGTAACCGGTCCTTAGCTCCTTCTAGAAATAACATAATGCAAGCCAGTACACTTTTAAAATTAGCTGGAATTAGAACGAAATTATCTGATTACACACTGGAACTCAGTAATAACGCAAAAATTGTTACGGATTGTCAAATTCTAGGATTTACATTTGATAAAGTAATGTATTGTGTTATCCCCTGCGAATATCAGTGCACGCGAAGTCGACTTTCTGACTCATCCCGAAGGCGTTCCTTTGCGTTGTATTTCGTTATCCCCTGTGAAAATAAATACAGACCCAGTCGGCGTTGTAAACTCATCCCAAAGGTGTTCCTTTGCGTTCAGATTGTGACTCTAAGCATATCAGTCCATTTCACGGATGGTATCGTCTCCGTATCACTGACTAACACATTGAAGAGCCAAAGAAACTGGTACGCCTGCCCAATATCGTGTAGTGCACGCAGCAATGCCACCACACGATATGGCATGGACTCGGCTAATGCCTGAAGTACTGCTGGAGGGAAGTAACACCATGAATACTGCAGGTCTGTCCACAAATCCGTAAGAGTACGAGCGGGTGTAGATCTCTTCTGAAGAGCATATTGCAAGGCATCCCACATACACTCAGTAATGTTAATGTCTGGGGAGTTTGGTGGTCTGCAGAAGTGTTTAAATTCAAAAGTTAACATAGAGCCATTCTTTAGCAATGCTGGACTTGTGGAGTATCGTGGAATTACCCAAGTCCGTCGGAATCCACAATCGATATGAATGGATGCAGTTGATCAGACGGGATCCTTACGTACATGTCACCTGTCAGAGTCGTACCTAGGCGTACTAGGAATCCCATATCACTCCAACTGCATACTCCTCACCATTACAAAACCAGCTTGAACAGTCCCCTCCTGACGTGCAGGGTCCATGGATTCATGAAATTGTCTCCATACCTGTACACGTCGATCCGGTCGATACAATTTGAAACGAGACCATTAAAAGCAGGCAACATGTTTCCTGTCATCAACAGTCCAATGTCGGGGCTGACAGGCCCAGGCCGAGGCGTAAAGCTTCTCGGCGTGCAGTCATCAAGGGTCCACGAGTAGGCCCAGCACTGATATCTGCAGCAATTTCCGGAAGGGTTGCACTTCTGTCACTTTGAACAATTTTCTTCAGTCGTTGTTGGTCCTGTTCTTGCAGGTCCCTTTTCCGGCCTCAAGCGATGTCAGAGATTTGATGTTTAACCGAATTCCTGACAATCACGGTACACTCTTGAAATGGTTTAATGTAAAATCTCCACTTCATCGCTACCTCGAAGATGCTGTGTCCCATCGCTCGTGAGCCGACAATAACTCCACGTTCGAACTCACTGATATCTTGATAACTTACCATAGTAGCAGCAGTGAAGATCTCTGGCGCTTCAGTGTAAATACTTCTTTATGACAGGTTGCAATATGTGTTCTCCGAAGTGTACATCTACCTTACGCAATACACGATGCTGTAAAACGTGTTCATATCCTCCCAAATTTAACGTTTTCTTAAATAGCATAAGAAGACCATACCCTAACGAAGAATAACACTCCATTACCTAGTCAAGTTCCTGCTACTTCGTTGCTTCGATGCTGGTACTACACATGATGGCAGGTAACATACTCCAGGCATTCGTCAAACTCAAGTCCTTCCATCTGATTGCTGTAGGGAACAGCCTGTTACATCACTCAAAATGACATGTTTCCCCTGTCCTGTGTCGTCGCTCCTTACACGATCTCAAGTGATGCTTTCAGTTTTCAAAAATGTTATTTTATTATTTCCGATCACTGAGGATGGCTCTTCTAATGGTGCCAAATATATCGACACTTTTAATGAAAAGTATTCTACAGCCAATGTGGACTATGTATTTCAGAACTTTTCAGAAATACCTGGGTTTTGACGAACTGTTTGACTATTGTGCACCGTTTTTTCCAACTCCCTACGCACAGTCATTATGCTAGCCGGGCGCCTGGTAGCCCTTTGGAACTCACGAGAGCATCCTTCCGCTAAGATTTTGTACCACCACTCTCGGCAGTGTTCGACGGTCCCTACTCGTCAGTACATGGAGTCTGTATTTTCTTGGTTTAGCTGTCGTGGTTCCATTCCGTTTCCACTCCGTAAACATATCACGAACAAACGGCTTGGAGAGTTTTGAAGAAGTTGAAATGTCGCTGATGAATTTCTTGTTCAAGTAACATACAATGGCTAGTCTACGTTCGAAGTTTCTGAGACCTCCTGTCGTTACTGCTTCTCTACTGACAGCACAATATTCTCCATCCATATTGGCGCGTGTGTGTCTCTCGTGAAATGCAGTGATCGATTCCGCATTATATAGGGACATTAAGATAATTTTGATCAGATAGCGTCCACGTATTTGTGAGAAGGCATATCGTAAAACTTTACATTCACAGTTGATGAGGAAACGTCGATAAGGACCTTTAGTCTCTCCATGCACCCATTTTCTCGATTAATAATGACTTTTGAACGCACATGCGCATTAACGTTCCTTGCCAGCCCTGAAGGTGTGTCGAAGCCTGAGCCTACCGTTGCGTAACTCCCAGTGGCGCCTGTTGCAAAGGACGCACGAGGAGAATACTAATTTCCTTTCCCTGGTTTCCCCGTTCGGCTAATTATAACCCGTGCCCGCTCCCGCTACTTGTTCCCAGACACGTTCAGGTACGTGGTGCGCCTGCTGGTGGTTGACTAGCTATGTATGATTGATGCGACCGCGCAACATGAGACGTGTCCAGACCTAAGCCCGGCGCTAGGGTCACGAGAGGCGATGTCCGCTGGTCGTGACGCTGTAATTGATCGGGGCGTTCGTAATGATCCACCTGCCGCGCAGCGTGCTGACGTCTTCCCGACCTCCCATTTTCTTTACTCCCGAAGCATTCTCTACAACAGGGATCAGATCTCGCGAAGTGATTCATGAGATAGCTGCCCCTCATGCAGCGAACTTCAAATGTTGAGTAACGTGTCTGTGCGGCGGGAGCAAGTGCTCACGAGAGGCTGTCGTCACGTTCTCTTATGAATTACGGGTACCTCCTGCACCTGAAGAATATGTGTACCAAATGCTTACAATTTAACTGACGTTTCTAGCAGTCACGCCTTCGGTATGCAACAAAAGATATGCTTGCGTGTATTGTAAAATGGTAATGGAACAAAAGTGCTGCAATTTGAGCAGAAAATAACGGAATTATGGGTGCAAAGATTACAGTAAAATGTTATCCGTCAAGTGAGCGAGTCGTATTATTACGAAATACGCGAGTGTGGAGAGCTAAAAGGGCACATTATTGTCGGAGTGGCACAACTACCAGCTTTGAGGAAATTTCAATGCAGGGATGATCTACATGAAGAAAACACCGCTAAAATTCTCTTCGCTGAGTCAGCACCACTCATAGTCGCACATTATTTTATTTCGGACCACCTCCGTCTGATAGGCGCTGCTCATGCATAGATGTGTACATCCTTTTTTTTTGGGGGGGGGGGGGGGGGTCAAATGGACTCGGTCTGTGATACAATATCCGCAGTCAACGTCGATCTTCAGGAGTTGTGGTAACGGGCAGATGCAATTTTTTTTTGTTGTGTGTATAATCAATATTATATTTCAATTGAAATATTAAAACATCGATTTCACTTCGATGATGTGCTGTTTTATACAATGTGGCGTAATATTTCGATACAATATCGTTAATATTTCCTGTAATTTTTTGAGAGTTCAGACCACAGATAAAAGATCTATGTTGTAAACTGTCAAAAATTTACAGGAAATATTTGCAATATTATATCAAAATGTTTTGAACATTTCTGTGACCAGCAACCCTCATTAATTACAATGTCACAAATTTCCAGCCAACCGGTTGTAAATAGAATTTCAAACTTTTTAACTAGTTTTCAATGCCAACTAGGGGCACCTTCTTCAGAAGAAACTGTTATCTTACCCAACAATATCACAGGATGGTACATTAATAGCAGGTACGCATTAGAAAAAAACACTTAATTTTTACAAATTAACTTGTATAAAAAAATACTCACATGTGGTTAAAAGGAAGGTGACGAAACGAAAAAATATTTTTCCATTCCGTATATAGGGCCAGTATCTTACAGGATTCAGCGATTACTGAGGAACAAGTATATCTGCAACGTAGCCTTTTCTACTAACAACAGCTTGCATAGCAACCTTACACATAATTAGAAATTTGAACGGTCTCACTTCCAGAACTCAGGAATCTATAAAATCAGTTGTGACACATGCAAAGCCTATTAAATAGGCCAAACAGGTAGTGCTTTCTCTGCTAGATACAAGGAGCATCTCTTAGGGAAAATGGTTCCAATATTCATAACTCAATCTTTGCCGACCACCTGTTAATCAGAGGCCACAAACCTATGGAAATTCATGACATCGGAATTTACACTGTGAAAGAAAAGGTTTTAAAGTAAACGTTTTGGAAGATTCACAGATCTTGAAACATCTTTCTCTGAATGATGGCCTCATATTAAATGAACAACTGCAGTCGCGTAGTAAAAATTTTTTTCAGTGGCTTAAAACCGTTACTTAAAGATGTCTGACAGCTAATGTTAGTTATCCGCTTTCCTGTTAAGCTCTTAAATACTGTTTTCCTCTCCCTTGCTTTTATGATTTACATCCTCTTAATCTGTCAATCACTATTATATTAATTTCGTATAGATGTTGTTAAACCTTTGTAAATTCTGCTATTAGATGGCGCGAGCTGTGTCATGTTCACGTCGTCATTTGCTAGCGCCCGCTCGAGCAGTCGCTGTTACTCACTCGTGTCCAATACCACTGTAGCCCTTAGTGGCATATTTATACGTTGTTTTAAAATTTTGACTATACCTGTTATGTGTTCAGATGGAAAATGTTTTAATTGTGGTTTGAATGTTTTGACTAGAGCGATGCAGCTCAGATTTCCTTTTAACCACATGTGAGTAGTTTTATGCAATTTAATTTGTAAAAATTAAGTGTTTGTTCTAATGCCTACCTGCTTCTAGTGCACCTTCCTGTGATATTGTTAGGGAAGGTAACAGTTTCTTCTGAAGAAGGCGGCTCTAGTTGGCGTTGAAAACTAGTTAAGGAGTTTTAAATTCTATATTGCAACCGTTTGGCTGGAAATTTGTGACGTTGTTTTATATCAAAATATAACGTCACACTGGATAAAACAACACAAAATCGTCGTGAAATCGATATTTTAGGACATCACGTGAAATACAAAGAGGAAAATCACCAGATACAGTCGCACCAGATGTTATGTATACGTCAGGACAATGTAGACGTATTTGAAAACGGAGATCTTCCGAAACAGCTGACGTAATTGTCAATGCTTTAAGCAGTGATATTGGAACCTTACTTACAATGTCCTTTCAAGGCACGTATTCCACTGCAGGCCCAATCATCAAAGAAATAAAAGGTTTGAAATTAAGACGGTAAACTGCTATAATGATGTTATTAAACAACAAATGACTCACTTGTAATGAACAAGTCTTTATTAAGAAATGTGAACACGATACCAAACCTCATTTACCACTATGCAGCAGATTTTAAAATGTGTAAGATATTCAGCATAAGTAGTAAACGAGATTAGGTATCATTTTTACAGTTGTAAGATTGGATGTTAATAAATGGTTCAAATGGCTCTATGCACTATGGGACTTAACATCTGCGGTCATCAGTCCCCTAGAACTTAGAACTAGTTAAACCTAACAAACTTGAGGGCATCACACACATCCATGCCCGAGGCAGGATTCGAACCTGCGACCGTAGCGGTCTCGCGGTTCCAGACTGAAGCGCCTAGAACCGCACGGCCACACCGACCGGCAGATGTTAATAAATGCAGTAGTTCATGATCATGCTTAGACAACACGATTGTCAAATTGCTACATCATAATTTGCAATCAAATGTAGGCCATTCGAATAACATAAATACGACTCAGTCCAGCCTAATGGAGGATCACCATTAACAAAGGAAGGAAGGGAGACTGGGTTTAACGTCCTATCGACAGGTCATTAGAGACAGAGCAAAACATCGGGATGCGTCAAGGATGGGCAAGGAAATCGGCCGCGTCCTTTCAAAAGAAACATCCCGCCATTCGTCTGGAGTGATTTAAGGAAGTTACGGTAAACCTAAATCTGAATAGCCAAACGCGGGTTTGAACGGTCATCCTAAACAATGCGAGTCCAATGTGCTAACCACTGCGCCACCAAGCTCGTTATCAGCAGTGATAGTGTCTCGAGCTGTTACTGCACAAGAAACAAGAGAGATGTCTGGACTTTAATACAGTGTGCCACCACTGTCCATATACGATACCTCACCGGCTACATTCATCTGTTCTGTAAAATACAGTTGACGAAAAGCGCTGGCACTGCCACGATTACTACAAGATGAACACCATTGCACTGGCGTCCGTTTGTGACCTCACAACGAAGGACGAAGTTTAGAATGTAATTGGAGAAAAAATACAAAATTGTGATAGAAGTATCAGAAAAAAGTATGTCCTTTCAGCAGAAGCGTAAATATGACAAACATAAGTGCTACATTTTCAGAATGATTCAAGTAAATTTTGAAAAAAAGTAGTAGTTTTCGACTCAAGTGGCCGAACAGTAAACTTTGCATCCAGTCCTAAAAGGAGACCATGCATGAACCTCGCATTGAAAATCTTTATCGCCATTGGAGTGTTCGAATTCCTACAAAAGGAATCTTACGGTGTTCAATAAGTTTCTTTTATTTCCGTCTATGCCCACAAAAACTTCTTTGTGCTTAGCTCCAGGTTTCGGCCAGCGATAACTACCATCGGTTCTTTTTTAAAACATATCCTAATGTAACGTTGCCATAGTGGCACGTCAAAAAATATATAGAAAATCAGCTTAGCATCGTTGTACGTAAGTTGATTATGTGTGTATTTTCTGACGATGCCGTTATTGCTTCATTATACTACATGTTTTAAAACAGTAATCAAGACGGTCATCGCTATGCGAAACTGGTAACCTAGGAACAAAAAGTTTCATGATCGTAGACTCAAATAAAATAACTTTATTCTACACATTCTGGATAGCTATTTTATCCGCGACTATGCCCGAGCGTATGAATACAATAGTGCAATGGTGAAATAGTCACAGGACGGACTGACTTTCCAAGGAACGACACTTATACATGAAAAACTCAAATGATAACCGGTCGAAGGAAACTGTGTCTACGTAGTCGAGCCCATTTCGATATCCCGCGTGGGATCTTAAAAAGAAGGTAAAAATGGAAGACAACGATGTGCTACATACATACATTTATTTTTCTACTGCACTATTCACGAATCCGACTGCAGTGAAAATGAAACGTCCTGGCATATTACACTACTGGCCATTAAAATTGTTACACCAAGAAGAAATGCATTTGATAAACGGGTATTCATTGGACAAATATACTAGAACTGACATGTGATTACATTTTGATGCAATTTGGGTGCATAGATCCTGAGAAATCAGTTCCCAGAACAACCACCTCTGGCCGTAATAACGGCTTTGATACTCCTGGGCATTGAGTGAAACAGAGCTTGGATGGCGTGTACACGTACAGCTACCCATGCAGCTTCAACACGATACCACAGTTCATCAAGAGTAGTGACTGGCGTATTGTGATGACCCAGATGCTCGGTCACCATTGACCAGACGTTTTCAATTGGGGAAAGATCTGGAGAATGTGCTGGCCAGGGCAGCAGTCAAACATTTTCTGTATCCAGAAAGGCCCGTACAGGACCCGCAACATGCGGTCGTGCATTATCCTGCTGAAATGTAGAGTTTCGCAGAGATCGAATGAAGTGTAGAGCCACGGGTCGTAATACATCTGAAATGTAACGCCCCCTGTTCAAAGTGCCGTCAATGCGAACAAGAGGTGACCGAGACGTGTAACCAATGGCCCCACATACCATCGCGCCGGGTGATACGACATTATGGTGATGACGAATACACGCTTCCAATGTGCGTTCACCGCGAAGTCGCCAAACACGGATGAGACAGCATGATGCTGTAAATAGAACCGGGATTCATCCGAAAAAATGACGTTTTGCCATTCGTGCAACCAAGTTCGTCGTTGAGTACACCATCGCAGGCGCTGCTGTCTGTGATGCAGCGTCAAGGGTAACCGCAGCCATGGTCTCCTAGCTGACAGTCCATGCTGCTGCAAACGTCGTCGAACTGTTCGTGCAGATGGTTGTTGTCTTGCCAACGCCACTATCTGTTGACTCAGGGATCGAGACGTGGATGCACGATCCGTTACAGCCATGCGGATAAGATGCTGTTTTCTCGACTGCTAGTGATACGACGTTCCGTATTACCCTCCTGAACCCACCAATTCCATATTCTGCAAAAAGTCATTGGATCTCGAGCAACGCGAGCAGCAATGTCGCGATACGATAAACCGCAATCGCGATAGGCTACAACCCGACCTTCATCAAAGTCGGAAACGTGATGGTACGCGATTCTCCTCCTTACGTGAGGCATCACAACAACGTTTCACCAGGCAACGCTGGTCAACTGCTGTTTGCGTGTGAGAACTCGGTTGGAAACTTTCCTCATGTCAGCACTTTGTAGGTGTCGCCACCGGCGCCTACCTCGTGTGAATGCTGTGAAAAGCTAATCATTTGCATATCACAGCCTCTTCTTCCTGGCGGTTAAATTTCGCGTCTGTAACACGTCATCTTCGTGGTGTAGCAATTTTAATGGCCAGTAGTGTAAAACTGTATGCTGGACGAGAAACCGAAGACGGAACCTTGCCATACACAAAAGACAGACACAAAATCTTATTCTACAAATAGAAATTATCTATCAGTCTGTGTTTTTATTTTGCAGACTGTCAGGTTTTTGGGAGCGTCTCCCATTTTCTGATCATTTGTCGTTGCTAAATGACTTGGGGAAACTCTGAGCACTATTACAGTTACTGGAAATCTGAGCTCCACAGTATTTATTATGGTGTGGGTTCACTCTGGAGTAGGGAACTGCGGTGCCGTGTCTGGTGTAATCGGTCACACCTTTCATTTAGAACTTAATACGAATTATTTGGTTGCTTGCCCTCAGCACATGTGAAAATTTCTTTGTTGAGTTACATTTATTCTATGGTTTCGCGGACTTTACCGGTTTGTCGAACTTGTAATTATGATCTGGGTACTAATCGAATATTAGACTCTTTCACGTGTTAGCCACTTGCATTTATTCGTAGTATGCTGAGCATTTAATTACTTGAAGAATCAGCGATCAGAACATTGAAATATTACGTTATCTATAGTGTATGTGATCTCACTAGTGTATGGACTTTAACATTTGCCTTAAGCACATTTGGTGCAGGACTTTGGTGTTAATAGCTTTGGATCACAGTACTAAATTCTATGAAATAAACTCCACATTTATTATAGATAACTCATTGATGTTTTAGTGATTTATACTAACTTGGCATTTTTCTACTACTTACTTATGCCCTTCTAGGAAATTGGGTGCAGCTACTTTAGTAATTGAACCGAAAGCGGTGGATGCAACCAATCCCTTCGACAAGATGCCACCACTGACAGTAGTTCTATTGCATTCACTGGCAGCCATATCCCAGGGAAGACGTAATTTATTGTTAACAGTGTACTGTCTAGTGCCGTATCCCGAAGCCTAAGTGATGTCGAATAATATATATTTTCGGGCACGAAAAACAAGGGTGTTTATTTGTGTAATTATTTACGTTTCACCAAGAATCCACAGTCAAGTTAAAAAAGATACAGGCTACCTCTATAAAACCTTATACATTTTCATGGTGGATTTTTCACGCGTATGCTAGAAATATATTCCATCTACATGTAGGAAAATCCTTAAATTTTAGTTGCAAATGCGGAGCATTTTAATATATCCACTGCTTGCTTTTGCGTCAGAACGCACTCCAGGTCGGAGGCATTACAATAATCAACTGCTACAAGAGCGACTCATTTTCGTGTACATTGTGGGTGTAGATTTTATTTTCGTGTAATCTGATTGCAGTTTTGTCCTTGCCACGCGCCTAGTTCTCAAGTGGCGTACAGAAGAGCGAGTGCAGTAGTTGTACGAGAGGTTTTTTTATTTTATCAGCCTCTGATTGGTCGCGAAAACAACAGTGAAAATAAAAATTGTTTTATTTGCAACGTATAGCTTCGCCTTTCACTTACTTCTCTACAGAGTCGTAGCACCGACATAGACATTTGTCGCAGAGTGTTATCAACTTTAAATACCTTCCTCACGGAAAGCAGCCGCCTGGCATTTCCGCACCTCTCTACTCTGGTCTGCAGTTGTATTCTGCGCTGTCCTCAAAGCCAGCCTTTCAGGTGAGCAAAGAGATAAAAATGACTGGGAGCCAACACTGGGCTGCAAGAGCGTATTTTTTTTGCCCTTGCAGTGTGCGTCCGGGTATTGACGTAGAGGAGGACATGCTAAACAGTTACTTTATGTAGGCTGTACGAAATCAGGCTCATATCCCGAGCACGCACTTCACACTTGCCGGCAGACATTGCTACTGTAAGCCATTTCTCCGCAATGTCCTTTCTTCCAGGAGTTTCAGACCTGCAAGTTATGTACCAGAACATCTCTGATGTTATGAAGATCGGCGAGGAGGTACTGGCGAAAGCAAGGCTGTAAAGGCGGGGCTTAAGTCGTGCTTGTATAGTTCAGTCGGTGGAGCACTTGCTCACGAAAGGCAAAGGTCCAAAGTTCGAGTTGCAGTAAGGCCCAAAGTTTAAATTTGTCACGAGTATTTTCTCTTTTTCTGTTCGAACAGTTCTGACGCATTGACTGAACACGTATATCGTATAAGGTGTGAATGTCATTTTGCGCAATATAGCCCTCACTCTGTATTCCTAGATGACGACCTACCACAGAGACGCATTAAGGAAGACCATCGGACAGACCACCGGCGCGCCGTGACGTTCGCCTGACATTTGCCGGTTAATGAATTATGGAGGCCCAGCCAGTGGACCGTGGACTCGGCTGGCCGCAAGCTCTCCCCTAAATCCTCTCGGCGGCCGTTACACTGGCCACCGTGAACCCGCCGTTCCGGCAGTTAGTACTGCAGAGGCGTGCTCGCCGCTTGCAGAACGTGGGCTATAACGCGCCGCAGGTACGGGTCGATAAATATTTAAGAAGCAACCGAATTTTGGGGTCGCCTTTCACCTCAGTTCCCCGTGAAGGTACTGTGACATCGGAATAAATGAATAACTTGCCTATATATCAAGCGGCCCTAAGTGTCATTACGAAAGTTCCTTGTAGTTCCGATATCTCCCCAAAACATGTAGGATGACACACTCTCCAGCGGTAGCGAAGTATGATCGCCATATCAGAATTAGTTTAATTAGAGATTAAGGCTTAAGGCTTATTGCCTTTGAGAATAGCAACAGAAGTACTATGTGAACTAATTAATTTTGATTTTAATATGATGAGTGATTTTATGTGTACTGCAAGAGCGGACGAGAATCACTAAATGGCAAGTCCTTCACGCTAACTCCGAACGGCCCTTCTCTCATTGAAACTAATTCGTAATTAAAAGACGTAAGGAAGTATCTCAAATTGCATCTCTGACACGAATACAATTCGGATTGAGTACAAAAGGAAACAGAAATTCCTACAAATCATAAACAAGTGTCCTCCCCGATAGCCGAGTGGTTGGATCCACGCAATGGACGAATGGGGCAAACAGACATCAAGTCTAAAGCAATGGCATTGTATGTCAAACGAACATGGAGCGTAACTATATGACATTGTCAGGCCAGAAAGTGTAGAGCCGCCGATAAATGCACAAAAAATTAGTTTTAAACTAAAATTAGTTTTAAACTAATACATATTAGGGACTATTATCTTGAACTAAGCTATCTCAGCAAAAAGCTTTTAAGCTCCAAAAACGACGGAAACGTGAAAGGAAAAATAACATAGAAACTAAATATGCTGTAATAGCATGGAATGTAGTCTGGAAAAACATCAGTAATGATGGTCTTTCGTCTGACGTGAGAACAGTGTGATACAAGGTAGTCGATAACATCATCAGCACTAATTAGTGTCTCTTTGCCATCGGTTTAAGTGACATTAACCTGTGCAGCAAATGCAACCTCGTTGATAGTGTGCCTCATCGTTACAAATGTGGAGATCGGATTATCAGCTGGAGGTGGACCAGGGAGAAAATTGCTCAAATAACAAGAATTTCGGCAACCAACGTACTGACTAACATTTTCTTCAGACCAGAAGAAAGTTACTACCCTCAAGCAAAAAATAAAGCAGTGATTTGGTTAATGGGTAAATATACAAGTTACACATTGTAACCTCCCCACGGAAATATTAATAAAAAATGAAAAAGTACCATGAACCAGGTGTAACCTCCCGTCGGATATTTTAATTAAATGAATGTTTAAATATTGTAACCTCGGAACAAAATTGGCTCCCATTTACAATCTCTGTGCACAAAAGCATTCACATTTAATGTTCCCACAAAATTCTTTTCTCATTTGATGTTAAGTTCGAAACAGAAAAATTCCTAAACCCAAAAATATTAAAAAGGGAAAAGTCAGTAACCTGGTAAATTTTATGACGACAGCAACGCTGCGCCACGGCCCTGTACTCTGAATAAAAAAGCAAAAATTCTTACCTCAATAAAAACTGCGAATATATCTGCTCTTACCTAAAAAATTTTCGGCTCAGCTCCGTGCAATACTGGCCTATGCTTTGTGAATCGTGAAGGGAATTAATTATTCATTGGATAAAATCTTTAAATTGAAATGAATGCTTTTTTTAAAAAATATTACTTTATATTATAAAAATTATTATTGGGGCAGTTTTTGAAATAAATTGGATGACAGTTAACATACATTACTAGATATGCGCAAGGCTGCTTCTTTACCTTCTACAATAATACCCATCCTCCAGAGTCCCGACCAGAGCAGACTGCCGACACTTGCAGACACGCGCCGACTACTGCCGACTCACGCAGACTACTGTCGACTACTGCCAACTCACGCTGACTACTGTCGACTAGCGACAAGCAACAACTAACTACATTCTGCTCTCTGGTCAGAGGCTCTCCTAAGTCTTGCCTGTTGCAGGCATCGCATACATCGCATACCTCTTACAACATTTAACAATATTGGGAGCGATGAACATATTAAATACATGATGTATATGGAAAATGAATTCGAGAAACACTTACGTATCAGAATCACGATAAGAAATATGGTAACATGCTCCGAATTGTCTTCAACAGAATGGGTATAGGTTAGGAACTGGATTCCTCGTAAAGAGGGGATGGGTTCTGTCACGTTACCGATCCTAACCTCGCCTGCAAGTCACACATGAAAAATAAATCAGTAGTACGGCAGATACAAGAATATGACGGCATACATCTGGTGTCTGTTATAAAGGAAGATCTTGAACTCCCTAAGGATGCGTTTAGAAGGCTGGAACTGACAAAAATAACAAGGCAGTGAAGTATTTTGCGATGTCGCTGTTCGGGACTGCTCTGCTGTCCACGTATTTTGCCATGGAAGGAACACACATCAAGGATTTACTGAATAATTTATTTGGGTCTGGGAAATGATGATGAGGAACTTCAGGCTGCAGAAGAAGAAAATGTGCATGCTGAACTGCAACCAGTGGAAGGTGACAGTGGAGGTTTTAAATGTGTGCTAATGCTAAGGACTGCATATCATTCCTCATTCTTTGAATGCTGTAATTTACACTGCAATTATCTGTCACCTTATTTATGTCATTTCATTGTAAGCTAACCATTTTTGTTACTGTTTTTGTGGGAAAAAAGTGGTTATAGTGACGGATTGCCTATCTACGGGGCCGGCTTCAATTCCCGGCTGGGTCGGGGATTTTCTCCGCTCAGGGACTGGGTGTTGTGTTATCTTCATCATCATTTCATCCCCATCCGGCGCGCAGGTCGCCCAATGTGGCGTCGAATGTAAAAGACCTGCACCAAGGCGGCCTGGCCTGCCCCGTAGGGGCCCTCCCGGCCAATGACGCCAAACGCTCATTTAATTTTTCAAAAAGAAATCAGAACTCAACTATCTGATTGCGAGTTTTAATATATTCCTTAACAGCTCCTAACAACTGTTCTGCAATGCTCCTGAACGCAACGAACAACTTACCTCATCAAGCCGTTGCAACTGCGTGATCAGTGACATGCTGAAAATTATTCAAAAACAATACTGTGATCCATGCAGAGTACAATGCCGTTCCGGCAGTTGGTACTGCAGAGGCGTTCTCGCCTCTTGTAGAACGTCGGCTATAGCCCGCAGCAGGTACAAGTCGATAAATATTTAAGAAGCAAGCGAATTTTTGGGTCGCCTTTCACCTCAGTCCCCCGTGAAGAAATACACCTACCTACGTCACAACACCAAATATTGGCCAGATTTCAAGAAAACTTAACAGTCTAAAAAGAAAGTAAAACTAGCATTTCACTCCAATACGTCTAATCATTTGAAAGCAAAAATACAGTTACAGAAAGCCAAAATCCCTATTTTCTCAAATCCAGGAGTTTAAAAAATGTCTTGCGATGATTGCAGCAAACTGTATGAAACTCGTACATCGGACAAACCGGTAGAAATTTGAGAATAAGGTTCAAGGAACACATCCGTGGCTGTGAGAGCAATCAATCTAGACTTTACACGCATCTGCAAAACCAAAAACACAAAGCATAAAAAATAGGAAATACGAGAAAAATTCTGCATACGGTACCAAAAGACAATAGCCTATAATGAGTATTTTGGAAAAACATAAAATCTGCACGCACACGGGGGCATAAGCATACAATATTCATAATGAACGAACAGTACTTAAACATAATAATATCTGAAAAATGCTACTGAGATCATAAAAGAAAAGAGATAAGTTTTGACCACTTCACGAAACATAAAAATAATAGGATACTCAAGACAAAAATCTTTAAACGAAAAACTAAAGGTTTTCAGTTATACAGTTGCTGTAATGTAATTATGACAGCTGACTATCCGTCAATAATGTGCACTGCGAACACATAAGCATCACTGGGAAAAGCTGTCAAATATTTTGTTATTATAAATTCCATCACAAACTGTTATAAGTGGTGTTATAAAGGTGATCAGATACAAAAATTACCAATAGTACGGAAGATAAGAGGTAATAAAAAAGACACCTCAGGAAGCAGTACTGTAATATACGTTGTATCATCTGAGATGTAAAAGAAACAGCTATATACAAAACCTTGTATTACTCTATTATACTGTATTGAAAACTAAGTTAAAAAACCATTAGTGTAGACATGTATTGCAGGATATTACAGTGGCACGGCAACTTTTCTTGCTCGGTGACGAAAAGGTGCTACTCGTCAGTTACGGTATGCTACTGCAATAAAGCAAAGCACGTACTGTAGCTCACGTCACTGTATTGTTCCGAAGACATAATCAATATGTTGATTCAATTTTAACCGTCGATCGTTGAGGGCGTAAGCGCATTAATAGCAGAAGGTTTAGTAGTATTCATGATTATAAATAAAAATTCCCTGTCACGGTCTTGTTTACTATTTTGTCGACATAGAAACCAAAAGATATTCACTTTCTGTCAAGTTTCCACTGTAATTGATCTTTGGTCCTATTAACATTTAATGATGGAACGGTTTATGATTTTTCACCAAAAAAGAACACAGACTCTCGAAGTTTCACATTTGAAGGATAACTGGCTTTCGGACTATCTCCAAGTAACGCTTTTCCATAATTAGTAGGACTTTACACTTTAATATTGCATTTAATGTAACTTACCATATCCAGCGACTTTAGCTCAGTGGTCCGCCGCAGCTGCGCTTCAAGTACAAAGATGATCTTTGTCCGTTGATTTATAATTGTCATTTGGAAACAAATTTCGCCCGTAATATGATAAACCTTTGTTTCTGCAATGTTATGAAGTTAGATTTATGTTTTGTATGCCTCCCCCCCCCATGAACCATGGACCTTGCCGTTGGTGGGGAGGCTTGTGTGCCGCAGCGATACAGATAGCCACAACGGAGGGGTATCTGTTGAAAGGCCAGACATACGTGTGGTTCCTGAAGCGGGGGCAGCAGTCATTTCAGTAGTTGCAAGGGCAACAGTCTGGATGATTGACTGATCTGGCCTTGTAACAATAACCAAAATGGCCTTGCTGTGCTGGTACTGCGAACGGCTGAAAGCAAGGAGAAACTACGGCCGTAATTTTTCCCGAGGGCATGCAGCTTTACTGTATGATTAAATGATGATGGCGTCCTCTAGGGTAAAATATTCCGGAGGTAAAATAGTCCCCCATTCGGATCTCCGGGCGGGGACTACTCTGGAGGATGTCGTTATCAGGAGGATGAAAACTGGCGTTCTACGGATCGGAGCGTAGAATGTCAGATCCCTTAATCGGGCAGGTAGGTTGGAAAATTTAAAAAGGGAAATGGATAGGTTAAAGTTAGATATAGTGGGAATTAGTGAAGTTCGGTGGCAGGAGGAACAAGACTTCTGCTCAGGTGACTACAGCGTTATAAACACAAAGTCAGATAGGGGTAATGCAGGAGTAGGTTTAATAATGAATAGGAATATAGGAATGCGGGTAAGCTACTACAAACAGCATAGTGAACGCATTATTGTGGCCAAGATAAATGCGAAGCCCACACCTACTACAGTTGTAGAAGTTTATATGCCTACTAGCTCTGCAGATGACGAAGAAATTGAAGAAATGTATGATGAAATAAAAGAAATTATTCAGATAGTGAAGGGAGACGAAAATGTAATAGTCATGGGTGACTGGAATTCGAGTGTAGGAAAAGGGAGAGAAGGAAACGTAGTAGGTGAATATGGATTGGGGGTAAGAAATGAAAGAGGAAGCCGCCTGGTAGAATTTTGCACAGAGCACAACTTAATCATAGCTAACACTTGGTTTAAGAATCATAGAAGGTTGTATATATGTAAGAACCCTGGAGATACTAAAAGGTACCAGATAGATTACATAATGGTAAGACAGAGATTTAGGAACCAGATTTTAAATTGTAAGACATTTCCAGTGGCAGATGTGGACTGTGACCACAATCAATTGGTTATGACCTGTAGATTAAAACTGAAGAAACTGCAAAAAGGTGGGAATTTAAGGAGATGGGACCTGGATAAACTGAAAGAACCAGAGGTTGTACAGAGTTTCAGGGAGAGCATATGGGAACAATTGACAGGAATGGGGGAAAGGAATACAGTAGCAGAAGAATGGGTACCTTTGAGGGATGAAGTAGTGAAGGCAGCAGAGGATCGAGTAGGTAAAAAGACGAGGGCTAGCAGAAATCCTTGGGTAACAGAAGAAATATTAAATTTAATTGATGAAAGGAGAAAATAAAAAAATGCAGTAAATGAAGCAGGCAAAAAGGAATACAAATGTCTCAAAAATGAGATCAACAGGAAGTGCAAAATGGCTAAGCAGGGATGGCTAGAGGACAAATGTAAGGATGTAGAGGCTTATCTCACTAGGGGTAAGATAGATACTGCCTACAGGAAAATTAAAGAGATCTTTGGAGATAGGAGAACCACTTGTATGAACATCAAGAGCTCAGATGGAAACCCAGTTGTAGGCAAAGAAGGGAAAGCAGAAAGGTGGAAGGAGTACATAGAGGGTCTATACAAGGGCGATGTACTTGAGGACAATATTATGGAAATGGAAGAGGATGTAGATGAAGATGAAATGGGAGATACGATACTGCGTGAAGAGTTTCACAGAGCACTGAAAGACCTGAGTCGAAACAAGACCCCTGGAGTAGACAACTTTCCACTGGAACTACTGACGACCTTGGGAGAGCCAGTCCTGACAAAACTCTACCATCTGGTGAGCAAGATGTATGAAACATGCGAAATACCCTCAGACTTCAAGAAGAATATGATGATTCCAATCCCAGAGACAGCAGGTGTTGTGACAGATGTGAAAATTACCGAAGCCACAGCTGCAAAATACTAACACGAATTCTTTTAAAGACGAATGGAAAAACTAGTAGAAGCCGACCTCGGGGAAGATCAGTTTGAATTCCGTAGAAATACTGGAACACGTGAGGCAATCTTGACCTTACGACTTATCTTAGAAGAAAGATTAAGGAAAGGCAAACCTACGTTTCTAGCATTTGTAGACTTAGAGAAAGCTTTTGACAATGTTGACTGGACTACTCCGTTTCAAATTCTAATGGTGGCTGGGCTAAAATACAGGGAGCGAAAGGCTATTTACAATTTGTACAGAAACCAGATGGCAGTTATAAGAGTCGAGGGACATGAAAGGGAAGCAGTGGTTTGGAAGGGAGTAAGACAGGGTTGTAGCCTCTCCCCAATGTTATTCAATCTGTATACTGAGCAAGCAGTAAAGGAAACAAAAGAAAAATTCGGAGTACGTATTAAAATCCATGGAGAAGAAATAAAAACTTTGAGGTTCGCCGATGAGATTGTAATTCTGTCAGAGACAGCAAAGGACTTGGAAGAGCAGTTGAACGGAATGGACAGTGTCTTGAAAGGAGGATATAAGATGAACATCAACTAAAGCAAAACGAGGATAATGGAATGTAGTCGAATTAAGTCGGGTGATGCTGAGGGTATTAGATTAGGAAATGAGACATTTAAAGTAGTAAAGGAGTTTTGCTATTTGGGGAGCAAAATAACTGATGATGGTCGAAGTAGAGAGGATATAAAATGTAGACTGGCAATGGCAAGGAAAGCGTTTCTGAAGAAGAGAAATTTGTTAACATCGAGTATAGATTTAAGTGTCAGGAAGTCATTTCTGAAAGTATTTGTATGGAGTGTAGCCAGGTATGGAAGTGAAACATGGACGGTAAATAGTTTGGACAAGAAGAGAATAGAAGCTTTCGAAATGTGGTGCTACAGAAGAATGCTGAAGATTGGATGGGTAGATCACATAACTAATGAGGAAGTATTGAATAGGATTGGGGAGAAGAGAAGTTTGTGGCACAACTTGACCAGAAGAAGGGATCGGTTTGTAGGACGTGTTCTGAGGCATCAAGGGATCACCAATTTAGTATTGGAGGGCAGCGTGGAGCGTAAAAATCGTAGGGGGAGACCAAGAGTTGAATACACTAAGCAGATTCAGAAGGATGTAGGTTGCAGTAGGTACTGGGAGATGAAGAAGCTTGCACAGGATAGAGTGGCATCGAGAGCTGCATCAAACCAGTCTCAGGACTGAAGACCACAACAACAACAACATGCCTATTAAAGAAAATCTCAGCATCCTAATCACCGTGAGATGTAGTCCATAAAATATCGAGACCGTGAATTCAGTATTCCAAAGATAGCAGTATCCAGCGTAAGTTGATCTCCCGTTTCATTAATCTCACTTCAGCTTTGAAAAATCACCTTCACTTAATCACTTAATTCACCGGGACAAACATCTCACGAAATAAGCGTCAAACGAAAAAAGTACAAAGAACGAAACTCGGCTAGCTTGAAGGGGGAAAACAGATGGCGCTATGGGTGGCAAGTTTCGTTATTTGTAGTTTTTCGTTTGACGCTTATTTCGTGAGATATTTGGCCCGGTCACGATCAATAGACCACCCTGTATATTCCACACGGACTCAATTCGTAACAATTATCTTCACATAAATTTTTCGACTGAACACTTCACTATTAACAACTTCACTTTTTATCCACTTTATTACAGTGAAATCATACAGTTATAAATAGCCACGTATCAAACATAAACAACGTGGATGAGTTAGTTTGGACCCTTTCGTGACTAAAGCTGAATATGAACACTCTCGATCTTTACAGTATCTTTTTCAGTTTGTAACATTCTTCTTTTCCTTTCATTATTACGGCAAAGATGGGAGTGTCGCTACGGGACGTCTTCTTAGGAACTCGACCGTCGTTGTCACGATTCTGATGGTAGGTAACTCTGTGTGACGACGGGAAGACATTTCCTTCTGCCACTGCCACACCCCCGCTCGTATCATGAAAAAGAAATAAAAAGAAATATTTCTTCCACTATTACAGTTGTAACAACAAAATATAAAATTCTTTTTACCATATCTAAACATTATAAGAAACCTACAGCTACTTACATTCCATATGTCACGTGGCGGAAACAAATCCATGGTACTGTGCTCTAAACACTGTATCTTCACAATATGTTTTATGACAAGCAACTACAAACATAGACATTAGCAATATACTTTTGTTGTATAATATTAGAAAAAACTTTACCATCACGGCAAGATCACTTGAAAATGTCCTAAATTGGTGAAACGAGCTCATTGTATATGTAAATTTAATGAGATAATAAAGCAGCAAAAACCTGGAACAATACCTATAATAAGTAAATATCAGTCAACACAACGTAACTAAGCATCTTTCCCAAAACTGTCCAAATGAGCTCAGTTTGATTGGACATGAAAAGTACAGCCCTCGATGCAGTAGATCTTTTTTTTTTTTTTATTAAATCAGCAAAGGCTCTGCTTGAATGAGATACGAGTAACTTTTTCGCCAAGATCCGTTTTCGGTACTCGCTTCAATCCTCAGTCTATTACCACTACGATTTCAGTAGATGAATTCGAATTTTAGTCATGGTCAGGATGGGGAAGTGGGTAGCATGTGCACGTTTCCACGTATGTCCGAACAATGAACTAACGTCTGTAAATTTGGTCGAGGTTCAGTGGTGTAATTATTGACCTTTATGTAAGGGACGATCAAAAATATGCCGTCTGAAGGCGTTGCTGTAGCGCATATGTAACACAGCGCAAATTCGACGCTTATATGTAGTCTTCGAACGGAAGCTGTTTCATCGTCTCTTATATAATTGCTTCTGAAAAAGTTCTGTGAATAGTCTATGAAAACAAAGGAAACAAGAATTATGAACAAAATACCTTCACTGGCGTTCAAAGTAACCACATTTATCTCCAACACACTTCTGAGATCGGTTGTAAAGCTGATGGAGACTGTCAGCAAACGTTTCATGTGGAATCCTTCGAAGCATCCTGGTCACGCGCAACGTTTGAGAAGCATAAGCCTTTCAGGGCTAATGAAATTCAAGGATATAAAAAGAAGCCTGCCGGCGCCAAATATGGAGAATAAGGATGGTGCTGAAGAATAGTCACCTTGTGTTGAGAGACGAAGTTAAGCACGGAGTCGTTGCTGATATCCAGCAACGCGTGAGCACTGTGCTTCGAGCGATTCCACACCAAAGACGTCAAAAGACATCCAAGAACAGTTGCACAGAATGAACAGTGTATTCAAAAGAGGTTGTAAGATGAGCATTAGTAAAGGTCATGTGAGAGTACTGGAATGTATTCGAATTAAATCAGGCGATGCTGATATAATTAGATTAAGAAATGAAACACCAAAAGTAATTGATAAGGTTTGTTATTTGGCCAGCAACGTATCTGACGATCACGAAAGTAGAAAGGGTACAAAATTAAGGCTGGCACCATCAGAAAGTATTTCTGATAAACAGAAATTTAAGTGTTTAGAAATCTTCTGAGAAAATTACCTGATGTGGAGCCTTGTATGGATGTTAAATGCGGATGTTAAACAGGTAATAGAAGTTTCTGAAATGTAGAGTTGTGGGAGAAGGACGAGGGTACGATGGATAGAGAGGATAAGTAACGAAAGGATGCGGAATCGAATTGGAGAAAAATTATGGTGCAACACGACTGAAAGCAGTAACCGGAATTTGAGTTTTCTTTTGATAAACGCCTTCTGGCGTATGGAAGAGTGTAACTTCTAAATTTTCTTAAAATGCAGTCGTCTGTCGTGCGAACAGTTCAGAGGATTTTGTTTAAGGTGTTGAGCTTATAATGTTGTCGGTGCAGTGATTTCGCTGCCTTCTGCACCACATGCCCCTGATTCACCCTATTCAAGACGGTGATCTTAAAATCCCTCTGCTGCCGTTGCCTCCTTATGAAAGAGAAATTAAGACTATTAGCTTATTATGAGGTGACTACTTTGTTTTGACTTATCTAAAAATAGTAACATATTGTATTTACAATCCTCGTGTTCGCTGGATCTGAACCGATGACCTTCCAAATAGGAACTATATTGTGGAGGTGACATCTGTGATACACAAGAAGGTTGACTAAGAGTTAAAAGATTCCATTTGGTTGTTTACGGTTCATAGTCAAGCTTCATTCTCAAGTTGTATGGAAATTCTCCAAATGCTCTAACGGTATATGCATCAGGTCTAGAACATAACAGTAAGTGGAAAGTCGTGTTCTAAATCTGTTCAAGAATGTAGCGGTGCTGGGAGTTGCCTAGAGACGTGTCGTTATATGGCGAACAATCACTGGAGCGCAAACGAGCATACCTCTAATTCTGATTAAGCACGGTCGGAATTTCAGAGGGAATTTATGTTCCCACTCAGCTCTTTTGCAAGTGTGCTCAGTTCCATCGACATTTTCAGCTGCAAGTACGATGGAAGGCGAACGTCTTTCTGTTAGCACGCGAGCTGAAGCTAAAGTAAATTAAGTCACAGAATTAGTGCTATATTCAGGTATATTTAGAAACACAACGACCCAACGTAGCGCAAAAAGGTTCTAAGTTCAAGAACTAATTATTTGGTATTTATAACATCTAGCGAAATGTGCCTTCAGGATGAAAAGTAAATGAAGACTGTGAAAAGTACCAGGGAGGAGAATAACGACTTGCTTAACATGAAAACTGGGAAGGCGAAGAAGTCAGAGAATTCTCCAGCCTATGAAGCTGCATTACATATGATAATCGAACCAATGAATATGTCACATGTTGACTGGCACCGATGCAGAAAGCATTCTTCAGTAAAGAAGCTCTGCTGGTTTCAGATACTGGAAATGATGAACGTCTGAAGAACAGCATTTGGATGGAAGGGTAACGCGGACCATCTAAAATGTGGAAACTACAAGCTGAAAGGGGTAATAGACAATAAACTATTATGGCTCACAAGGACTAAAATTTGTAGAACAGATTAGAGTGGATGTTGGGTGAAGTAGTTACGTGGAGTCGAAAATAACACTCGAAGAATATGAAAGACTGGAAACAGCATCAAACCAATTGAACAACCAATGACTAGCAGAAAGGGCAATAAAAACAAAAGCTCTATATTGGTAACTGTTGAGGCTTATATCACCGTCACTTTTTAAACACCGAGCACATTTACTCGTACGAAATCGTCTTCCGTAAACGTAGACCGACATGAAGTACGATACAGGCACAAATAGGCCTGTAGTATTTACATAAAAACGTTTCCATCCACTAAGGGCTCGGATGTTTCCCTCATGGCGAACCGACAGTTACCGGTTGCATCATGGGAGCAACGTGACGACAACGACGTCCTGTTGACTTTGAAAGAATAAAGAAGTACTGGTGATCCCACGGTCTCACGCTTATCTCGATGTGTCACAGATTCCAGAGCGTTACCAGCATCGTCGCGCACTCCAGTTTGCCCACGGTTGGAAAACGAAGGACGCGGTCACCAAAGGCCACCGACGTCAGATGACCGGTTCTGCTCTTGCCGCAAGTCAATTATTGCTCTAATTAATCACACGTTTGCTGACGGGAGATTGCGGAAACTGCCTTGATGCTCTCGGAGGAGAATCAGTTGAGACACGGTTCGTTAAATGTCCCATAGTGGGACAGTCATCAGTATACGTTACAGCATCCCACAGAATGAGAAGTGCTTGCTTTCTCCTCCTAGCGTTGAGTTTCCGGATGCCTCTAAAAGTTCACGGTTTGTGCTTGAGGAAGTTTTCTCCCGTTCATTTCTTTTCTCACATGGCAGAAAATGAACTTAACATTTCCTTGGAATAAATTTAAGTGAATCAGGAGGTTTCATTTGATTCTTGCGATTCGGGAATAAAGCAAATTCGTGAGATAAAACGTTTTCAAGAAAAGCAGTTTTTCGTTCTTACTAGCTTCTGTCTCGTAACGTAACTCGTATTCCAATAACTACAATTCATGTTTTAGACTGCTTTTCTGATCGATAATACACTGAAGATCCAAAGAAACTAGTACACCAGCCTAATATCGTGTAGAGCCCCAGCGAGCACGCAGAAGCACCGCAACAAGACGTGGCATGGACACGACTAATGTCTGAAGTAGTGCTGGAGGGAAACAACACCAAGAATCCTGCAGGGGAGTACGAGAGGATGGAGTGCTCTTCTGAACAGCACGTCGCAAGGCATCCCAGATATGCTCAATAATGTTCATGTCTGGAAACTTTGGTGTCCTGCGAAAGTGTGTAAAACTCATAAGAGTGTTCCTGGAGCCACCCTGTAGCAGTCCTGGATTTTTGGAGCGTCGCATTGTACGGGTGGAATTGCCAAAGTCCGTCGGAATATACAATGGACATGAAAGGATGCAGGTGATCATACAGGATGCTTACATACGTGCCGACGTGTAACCTGTCAGAGTCGTATCTAGACGTATCATGCGTCCCATATCACTCCAGCTACGCATGTCCCACACCATTACAGACCTTCCACTAGCTTGAGCAGTCTCTGGCTGACACGAAGGCTCCATGCATTCATGAGGTTGTCTCCATACCCGTACACGTCCATCCGCTCGAAACAATTTGAAACGAGACTCTTCCGACCAGGCAACCTGTTTCCACTCATCAAGAGTCCAAGGTCGGTGTTGATGGGCCCAGGCGGGCCGCAAAGCTTTGTGTCGTGTAGTCACCAAATACGAATGGGTCTTCGGCTCCGAAAGTCCGTATGGATGATGTTTCGTTGAACGGTTCGTTCGCTGACACTTGTTGATGGCCCAGCTTTGAAATCGGCAGCCACTTGCGGAAGGGTTACACTTCCCTCGTGTTAAACGATTCTTTTCTGCCGTCGTTGGTCCAGATCCTGCTGGATATTTTCCGGGTGCAGCGATGTCGGAGGTCTTATGTTTTAACCGTATTCATGATATTCACGGTACACTCGTGAAACAGTCGTACGGGAAAATCCCAACTTCATCGCAACGTCAGAGGTGCTGTGTCCCATCGCTCGTGCACCACCTATAAAACCACGTTCGAACTCATTTAAATCTTGATAATCAGCAATTGTAGCAGCAGTAACCGATCTAACAAGTTCGCCAGACACTTGTTGTCCTGTGTGGGGGTTGCAGCCCGCAGCGCCGTATTCTGCCTGTTTGCATATCTCTGTATTTGAATATGCTTATACCGGTTTATTTCATGCTTCAGTGTAAAATTTCATAGCCATTAGGAGTGTGCAGGATAGAAATAGCTCAGCATTTCAGACAAGCATCCAATTTAATGTAGGTAATGCTTTCGCGTCATCTGTTTTACGAGGAATAACGCTTCTCCTCTGTCATGACTTAACAGCACATATTTTTTTACGAGGAGGAAGTTTCTGATACTGTAACAGAGCCCCTGTAACAATACAATTACCTACGTTGATTGAGTGTTCTGTCGGTTGTTGCTACAGTAATTTATACATTATGTATGAAAATACTCAGGACACTGATGTAATATTCTAGACTATTTATTATTTATTTCACAAACTGGTTTTCGGCAGTTACGCCATCATCAGGTATAAAGATAAATTTGGGGTGCAGTGAAATATTTGTTGGATTAAAGATTTTAAACTAGTGCATCTACAGAGTGACTCAGTTTTCAAACATGAAAACTGTTCATGTTTGATTTTGGAATAAAATTAGAGGAATTATTACAGTGAGTCTTTGATATCGAAATATGTAAATCTCATTGCAGGACAACAAAACTATGAGAAAATTTATTTTTTAACGGAATCATGTGGAGCTCACGCTGTTCAATGCGAAATCCAGACTAGCTGGTAAAAAAACAATTCGTAAGAGAATAAAGTCAGTTTTCAATGAAATTTACATACGTCACATGACTGCAAAACAAAGTGACTCAGTTTAAAATGTTGGTCCCGAATATTACTGATTTTCATCTTTCGTCTTGCAAACAATTACTGTGCCAGTACTCTTACTGCAATTACACAACAAATGAACATAAAAAGTAAGTTATCTCACTTTCTGATCAAACTGGTTCAAAATTCGCAAGGTAGTTGTGAAATATTTTGCTGGTATTAAGCGTCTGAACAGATACTGATATTATTTTCACAAATACACTCTGTGATATAAAATTCTCGACCCGCAACCTCAATAACGCAATGAATGGTACAGAGTTCCATAATAAGGGAAAGTCTCACTGAACGTATTCCTAAAGCTTCAATCAAGGAATTTTAAAACATTATTTTATGCACCCATCACTTTTGGACACTTTTTGCCCAGTGTTAAAGACAACATTCTACTTTGGAAAACGTGGAATATACAAAATCACTTGTACGGGGTAACACAGAATAACGGGAATGTTTGAAATGGGTAGTGGCAGCCATGGACAGGTGTCAGCTTGGACGATTCGTGACAGTGAGTAACAGTCAGTCATTTCAATAATCACGTATCAGTGCAACGGACAACAGCGTACGTTAGCCATATAAACGTTTCATAAAAACAATGACAGTTTGGTAGCGGCGCAGAGGAGTTTAGAAGTTTTTATAATGTAGGATGTCATAATACCGTTCCGTCGAAACACGAGATAAAATGTTGGATTTATAGCTTTGAAGAGACTGGATCTGCCCTCAAGGAGAAACCAACGGGACGACCAAGAAGTGTGCGTTCTCCAGCGAACATTGATGTTGTATGCGAGTCTGTCTTACGGTGACAACGGCGTTCAGTTCGTAAGCAAGCAGAAGTGCTCTGAATGTCCCGGGAGAGTGTTCGCAGAATTCTCCGTATGATTGAAAATTTCATCTGCAGAAACTACAGATGGTGCAACAATTGAAGGACAACGATTACCGATTGCGATTAGGATTCTGTCAACAAATTATAACAAAAATAAGCAATGACGATGAATTTCTAATTAAGTTGTCGATGTCAGATGAGGTACATTTTCATCTCACAGGTTTTGTGAATTAACAGAACTACCTTTACTGGGCAAACACAAATCCTAATGACGTTCGTGAGCGCTCTATACACGCTAGTAAAGCGGCAGTATGGTGTGGTGTTTCATCACATGGGGTTATCGGACCGAAGTTTTTCGCGAGTAAACAGGGAAACACAATAACTGTCAATGCCGATCGGTACGTGGAGATTCTACGAACTTTCTTTACACCTGCTTTGAACAACTTTCCAAACGTTCAAGAAGCCTGGTTTCAACAAGACGGAGCAACATCATACACTGCATGGCAATCAATGGCATACAGTATGTGCGAGAATTGTTTGGCAACCGTGTGATCTCACGATTCGATTACATTTCCTGGTCCCCTAGATCGCCAGATTTGTCCGTTTGTGACTTTTTTTTGTGGGCCTACCTCAACATAAAAATCTACACCACTCGACCAAGAGGGCTGGATGAGTTAAAACAGAAAATTCCGGATGCAGTTCACAGTAACTCAGCTGAGATGTTGTAGCGGTCAATGAGGAATGTATTAGTACAGGAGGACGCTATCTAAAGGACGAAATTTAAAAAAAAAATGATAATTGCCTTCAAAGTTTCGTAAATGGAAATGTTGTAAGGTTTCAATTACTATGAATGCAATTTCTTTCCTTCATCACTTCTAGTTTAATTGGATTGTGGAAACGTTCCCGTTTTTCTGTGTCACCCTGTACTTGTGGTATATTCTATAGACATTAGTCTGGCAAGGAAATATGCACTCGCTAGAACGAGCGCCCTAGATATTTGAAACTTAGGAAAGGAGACTACTTTTGCAGACCACATGCAGGCCACAGTTGCAAGGTGCAACACGAAGTACTACGTCACTTCAATCACAGAAGAACTATCTTCAAATAATGGAAATCATTAAACGTAGGTCCGGCTTCCCAAGCTTAGTACTGAATGACCTTATAGACTTCCCTTACTCGTCTCTCCTAACTGGGGATTCTACTCATAATCCTATAAGACCATGTCTGTAGATGCACTAGCTTAAAATCTTTGATCCTGCAAAAACTTCAATGCATCACATATTTAACTCGGTACGTGATGATGGTTAGTCTGCCGAAAAATTATTTGTGAAATAAATATTATATACTGTAGAATGTTACATGAGTGTCGTGTGTACTCTCAGTCACAAAGCAATTAACACCTTTGATATTTAAACACCCCAGAATAGTAGAAACACTATGCTATTACAGTGTGATACCGCCTGAATGACATAAATTGGGTGAGGAAGAAAGCCCACAAGTTTCGTGATGTATGCTATATTTAGCTTAAACTACGACTGGATACCTTGAGGTCCTGACTTCTACTTTTCACCCACTGTTTCAAATAGTCTCAACTATTGTCCACAGGAAAGAGATCGGTTGAATTATTAGTCGAGGTGTGGTGAGGTCCACGGCTGTTCGTCACCAGGAATTTTATGCAGCCATGTCATCACAGCTGCTGTCTCTTCGTACTTGGTGAAGATGAAGAAGAAGCGAAGATGATGAAATAAATTTCCAGATCCACTTTCACTCAATGAGTGGACCCAAATTACGGAAAGGAAAACACCATTAAACATCACAGAATCACCTCCAACATAGACTGCACCCTCCACACGCTGGCGTGTTACACGCCTCATGGGGCCGTTGGTCTAGTCAGAAGCTAGTATCGCACGAATGGAGCTAAGGCTGTGACGTGTCGGACCACACCGCGCACCTCAAGTCAGCTACTGACCAGTTTTTGCGCTTCTTTACTTTCTGGATCTGTGCAGCTTAATGTTGCAGTGTGTGGCCCCAATCGTCCAAAGCATGCACTTTCTTCCTCCTTTATCGCTAGGATATTGCTTGAAACGAACCTCCATTCACTGACAGCAGCCCTTTCTGTCAGCTCAGAAACAGACTGTTATTGACGAGGTGTAAAATCCCCAGTCCTAGTGACTTAGGATCTTTTTACTAGTTACGATTTTATGGTTTGGGCATCCACAGCTTAGATACATAACAGAAATATTGAAAAACTTTTAAAAAAATATTGAAATTTTCTAAAAACTTTTGGTAGCCACATTAACTGTTAGCAGTTTCTTTACTACAGGACCATACATGACAGGTTCCGCGATGATTTAATAGCATCCTCACAACAGCATAATCTACTAAACGCCTCTCCGGACTTGCGACGTTGTGTACTAGGTCATTTATGTAGACGGTGGTAAGATTCATTCTGAAGGGCTCGTAAGGATGTTGCAGAGTAGGTTGTGGTGTGATACAATTGATACGAAAAAAGTTTATAAGTTACACCATTTCCGACTTCATTAGCACTAAAATTATGCGATCAGTTTGTTGCGAGCAAATTCAAGCGAGCCGCCAGTCTCGGTGGCACCTAAAGTGTTCTTAGTTTCGTTTCATAAAATCGCATATGAAAGCGATGCAAAAATTGGACATGTGACGATAGTAAAGATCGAACCCGAGCCAAACGTTGAACAGTCTCGTGTTCTGTTATCTACGCTCTGAGAACAACTGTATCCGGCACGCCCTTTGTATGTGCGATCGCAACGGCGTCATTCGCTAAAGTCATGCAACATATCGAATTCTTTCTCAACTGTTATTTATCAACACGACCAACCCTGCAACACCTTCACAGGCTTTTCAAGGTTTTTGTGACCGCACTCTTATGTTGTGAAAGTAACGGTCCCGTAACATTCGCATCGAGCACGCACGACGCTTCTTTTACGTTTGAAGACTTCTCCCTTTCAGAAAGACAAGCCGTGATCTGTTTACCAGAAACTCCTCAATCCAATCTCCAAGTTGGTCCGTTGTGCCGTACGTTCTTATTTTGTTCATTAGGAGGTAGTGAGGAACTTTATTGGACGCATTCTCCACGTTTTCTTGTCGCCCCACGTATTACACTGCTTCCATACAAACTATTGGCACAAAGGAACCACTGCAATGACTAACATCAATCAGGGTCACGTGACAACCTGATTTCAAATGTACACCACCATTTACAGTGCACCAAAGTGACCGGTGTGATGTACTACGACGGTGATTAACATTCTGTCCGGTGATCTTATCACGAACAGATTATTCTAATCCCCGCTACAGGGGAAACTTATTTTCTCGTGAGGCACTTTAAAACTGAGTTGGTCGTTTAGTACAGCGAGTATGAAATTGGGAAACGTATGAAGAGACGTTTCAAAAGTTGAACCAAATTGGCAACTTGTTATAAAATGACTATCGCTGAGATAACAAGTGATCGTAAAGAAGTTTAGAGGAAAGGACGAAGTGCAGTGACACCATCGCTACAACTGTACAGATCAGAAGAAACCAACAGGGTATTTAAAGTATTAATCTTCACTTTAGAACGGTCAAACACTTGTGAAGATCTTGAATAATATGGTAAGCTCACCAGCGATAAGAAATCCATACAAACCGGCAAATCGAACAATTCGTCTGCGAGAAAGTAATCCGTTTTCAAATTAAATTTATATGCGCCATCGAACTGCAGAACAAAAAAAAGGTTCAAATGGCTCTGAACACTATGGGACTTAACAGCTGAGGTCATCAGTCCCCTAAAACTCAGAACTACTTAAACCTAACTAACCTAAGGACATGACACACATCCATGCCCGACGTAGGATTGGATTCGAATCTGCGACCGTAGCGGTCTCGCGTTTCCAGACTGACGCGCCTAGAACCGCACGGCCACACCGGCCGGCTGCAGAACAAAACGACTCAGTTTAAAATGATGGACTACACCTGATAGTTACTGAAACTTCCTCTCTGATAACCGAAATCGAACTACCCAAGTCTAATACCACTGATAAAGAAACTTGTCCAACATAAACTGACACTATGAAAAAATGAAATGTCGTGTGGCTAGGGCCTCCCGTCGGGTAGACCGTTCGCCTGGTTCAGGTCTTTCGATTTGACGCCACTTTGGCAACCTGCGCGTCGATGGTGATGAAATGATGATGATTAGGACAACACAACACCCAGTCCCTGAGCGGAGAAAAATCTCCGACCCAGTCGGGAATCGAACCCGGGCCCTTAGGATTGACAGTCTGTCACGCTGACCACTTTTTTTTTTGATCACCAAAAACAGTAACAAAAATGACTACAATGAAATGACATAAATAAGGTGACAGATAATTGCAGTCATAAATTTCAGCATTCAAAAAATGAGTCTTTAGCAGTAGCACAATTTAGCACCTTCACTGTCACCTTCAACTGGTGGCAGTTCAGCATGCACATTTTCTTCTTCTGCAGCCGGTTCCTCATCATCATTTCCCAGACCCAATTAATCATTCAGTAAATCCTTGATGTGTGTTCCATCCAGGGTAAATTACATGGACAGAAGAGAAGTCCGGAGCAGCGACATCGCAAAATATTTCACTGCCTTGTTATTTTTGTCAGTTCCAGCCTTCTAAACACATCTATAGGGAGTTCAAGATCTTCCTTTATATCAGACACCAGATGTTTCTCGCCATATTCTTGTATCTGCTGTACTGCTGATTTATTTTTCGTGTGTGACTTGCAGGTGAGGTTAGGGTCGGGAACGTGACCCAATCCATTCCCTCTCTACTAGAAATCCAGTTCCTAACCTATACCCATTCGGTTGAAGACAACCCGGAGCATGTTACCATATTTCTTATTGTGATTCTGATATTTGAGTATTTTCTCGAATTCATTTTCCATATACATCTTGTATTCAATATGTTCATTGCTCCCAATATTGTTAAAAACATAACTTGTATATTTGCCCATTAACCAAATCACTGCGTTATTTTTTGCCTGAGGGTAGTAACTTTCCTCTGGTCTGAAGAAAATGTTAGTCGGTACATGGTTTGCTGAAGTTCTTGTTATTTGAGCAATTTTCTCCCTGGTCCACCTCCAGTTGATAATCCGATCTCCACAAGTGTAACGATGAGGCAGACTATCAACGAGGTGGCGTTTGCTGCAGAGGTTTGTGTCACTTAAACCGATGGCAAAGAGACGCTCATTAGTGCTGATGATGTTATTGACTACCTTGTACCACGCTGTTCTCACGTCAGACGAAAGAACATCACTACTGATGTTTTTCCAGACCACATTCCATGCTATTCCAGCATATTTGGTTTCTATGTTATTTTTCCTTTCATGTTCCAGTCTTTCAGCTAAAATCGCCTTTGCTGTAACGTTTTTGGAGTTTAAAATCTTTTTGCTGAGATAACTTAGTTCAAGATAATACTCCCTAATGTGTTTCGGCTTAAAACTTATTTTTTGTATATTTATCGGCGGCTCTACACTTTCTGGCCCGACAATATCGTATAGTTTTGCTATAATGCACCCTGGATCATTACACATTATGCTCCATGTTCGTTTGACATACAGTGCCATCGCTTTAGACTTGATGTCGGTTAGACCCATTCCTCCATTGCTTGGATCCAAAACTGCTGTCTTCACCGGCTCTCGAAGCAATTCCCCTTTCCACAAGAATTTTGCCTAGATTGACATGATCGTCTTCGCCACCATTGATGGAATGGGGAGAATCTGTGCTATGTAGTAGGCCTTGGATAAAATATACGTGTTGATAAACAGTATTCTCTGGAACTGGTCTATGCTACGTTGTCAGTTTTCAATCAGAGCTCCCTTGATTTTTCTTGCCACCTCCCGCGAATTTATTGCTATCATTTTTAAAAGGGACGTTGTCAATGCCATTCCAAGAGCTTTGTGTTCATTACCATGGTTCGCCCACTCAATGCGTAAGTTAGCAAGCCGCTTTATATTTAGAAATTTACTTTTATTTTCATTTACCCTCGCACCTGATGCGGAACAGTATTTTGCAAGTATCATCTCTAGTTGTGTCACATCTGTTTGGTCTCTGATGATTACGCCTACATCATCCGCGTAAGCACCTACCACGGTCTTTGTTCCTTGAATGGTAATGCCTGTCAGTCTGTGCTGTAGCTGTCTCAAGAAAGGTTCCAGCGATATAACGAACAGGAGCATGGATAAGGGGATTCCTTGGGTAACACCCCTTTTTATTTCAATTTTTTTTGTCAGTTGACAGTTAACGGAGATTTGTGCAGTAACACTCAGCTACCGGGGGCGGACAACTGACACTATAGAATGGCATAATATGTTGTGTCAACTTTCTCTCCGATTAAGGTGTCTCCAATATCAGGAAACTGGACAAATTTATTCGTCCCTCGTCTCAATCAACGTCACAAAATTTCTTTCCTGGCGAAGTGTCGCCAAAATCCACTACCATATCATTAGTTATGTTCCCTACAGCTTGTGGATGTACATTTGTTTCACGTTCACTATCATCTGACCAAAGTCATGTAACGAATTACCAGGTCAAAAAGATTGATTTCCCTTAAGTCTAGCGCTTGGTACTCAACAGTTTCTACAATAACAGGATTAAGGTCGGTTTCACCTAATATCTATTCCTCATTTTGCATTACTAATAGGCTCACACTGTTTATTTTGTTCACTGATGGGTGCATAATGTATGACTTTTATGGAAGGAATGGAGGAATTCTTTGTACCAACAAACGAGTAGTTAGTCTCATATGCCATCAGTCGTCCCTGTGATGGCCCGTCACGTCTAACGTTAACACGAGGATTAGGTGGTCTAATCTCAACTACTTCAGCACGTCGTTCAGGACCAAAATTTCCACGATCCCGCCTTTCCTGATTATTTCTTTCATAACAACTGTTACGATCATGTGAACTATTCCGTGTTTGGTTGTATTGATGGTCATATGATGTGAACCCAGTTTCTCGATTTGAACTAAAATTTCTTCTTTCACGCCAATTACTGCTATTTCTTTCGTTATACAGATCTCTGTTGGAATCACCATTGCTGCCCTAACTTCTTTGCTTGCTAAAACCACGACATTTGTTTCTGTTTCTGAAATCGCCGTGAATGTACGACTGATCACTTGAACGCCAATTGTTTTAATAATTGTGATCACGAATTTTAGAGAATTGATTATTCTGTCATAATAGTTCCGATTCACAGAATACCCATCTAGTCTGCTTCGATGTGTCTGAAAATTTAGTTCTCACTGTCAACTTTGAGTTTTTGCAAAAATGGTTCAAATGGCTCTGAGCACTATGGAACTTCACATCTGTGGTCATCAGTCCCCTAGAACTTAAGACCTACTTCAACCTAACTAACCTAAGGACATCACACACATCCATGCCCGAGGCAGGATTCGAACATGCGACCGTTGCAGTCACGCGGTTCCGGACTGAAGCGCCTAGAACTGCTCGGCGACTGCGGCCGGCGAGTTTTTGCAGCAAATTTTGATAAGCTTCTGTATCATCTGTACATCGTCCTGCCAAAATAATGTATCTCAAGCGTCTCGGTAGTTTAATCGAACAAATTCTGATTAATTCAGGGCGACTGTACGGATTCAGTAAGAAACGATTCTTGCGTATCGTGTGTTGAAAGTACTCTGTCCGGCTGGAAAAATCTGATCGTTCAAAACGGTTTAGCATAATGATACTGTTTTTAACTTCGTCTTATATTGCTTCAGATCACTAAGCCGACAAGAATGTGTGATAAAATTTACCTTCCGTTTAGCATTCTTGTGCGATTGCTTTCATTCTAATGACTGGTTCAGGTTCTAAACAGCCAAACATATATTCAAATTTATTATCAGCTGACCATCAAGTTGGGAGTGTTGGAATTGTGTAGTGTCTCTAGGGTGTATACTACTGGTAGGAATTTGAAAAACTTTAAACTTCCGAACTGTATGAAAAGGTTTGTAATCGAATGAGTCATCATGATGGCAAATTAATTTTCGTGCTGTGCTGTGCTGTGTTTTGTTTGCGCAACGCACTTTGTTCGCGTCTCGGTACACCTACATGGCACCAATCAGAAAATTCGTCAGGAGTATTAAGACGAGAAGTACTGCTATCGGTACCATCATGCCCGAGACTGGTTTTCCGTTCCATTCAATGCACGATAATCTCTCATCCAGTTTCCCGACAGTATACTTGTGTTGTTGCTTGATGCTCATCTGTACCTCTCTAAAATGATGAAGAGAAATATATTATTCTGACTCTGCAAAGGGAACGGGATGCTTAACATCAGAATTTTGGTCTGTGTTGCTAGTAGTTGGGTCACAGTTACAGAAGTTCGTCTACCTAATTTATAACTGCATTTCACTGTTCTAGTGTAACTGTTTCTTTAACTCTAAGTAATGCAATTGCTCTTAAAGACCTCGTATCTGAGTTTCAAACTGGTTATCCCGCTGTTTCAATAGTAGGACTTTCATTGTGTTCAACCCCAGGATTTAGATTTATTACATAGTTGAACCCCTCACGCACATTTTGCCTGATTGTTTCACCTTCGTCCCTGAAGCATGTTCTGCGACGACTGAACTACCTGCTTCTCACCTTCCATAGCTGCCAATGTGTTTCATGGTCATAGTAAACGTACCGTTACTGCCAGGGGCACTAGAGTTCCTGCTGCTAATAAGGCGAGTACACCGTTCGTTTATTACATATTTTTACGAGTTTCAAACAGAAACGAGTTAAGTAATGTATAGGAACTGTGATTGCCCTGTACAGATGCAAGTTGAGTTGGTGACCCTTCGCTCACAGCTCCAGGCAGTGTTGGCTTACGTCACACAGTTAGAGGCTGCTGCAATGGGCTATCAGTGTGTGGGGTCGGACGCTGGGATGCAAGGCACGTAGAGCACATCCTACGCGTCCCCCGATCGGTCCACTGCTGCGGTCGTCCGGGTACTGTCCATTATAATTATCCGGGCTGTTATGCCGTGGTCGGTTGATGAATTCTGTGGTGATTCCCAACGTTTCGTCTCCGACTGCGGGAGACATCTTCAAGGGGTCCGTAGCTTGATGGGCGGTCCAACACACACACTGGCTCGCTACTGACTGCCGCTAAATTCCGTGTCCCCGCGCCCCCGCGCCGCGGCGTGACGTCACGTGTTTTGAAAACGTCAGTGCAATTGGCCGCTGTCCGTCGCCGTCGATCGCCGTTGCCATCACCCAGTAGTGGACGACTGGTAAACATCTTCTTTAACACCGGCATCCATATACCGTTTAATATGACGCCCGCCTCCTTTCGGTTGAAATTATTTGGGTGTTTAGCGATTTCGATTGCCTCCCTGTAGAGCCTTTCGTAGTATCCGCTCGTGGCCGCTAGTACTTGCGTCTCCTCGAAACGAATATTGTGGTTCCCTGGCTGGAAAGCATGCTCCGCAACAACTGATCGATCCGTTTCTCCTCTTCTACAATTTCCCTTGTGCTCTTCCAAACGTTTAGAAACAGTTCTTTTGGTGGTACCCACATAAACATCACCACAGCTGCATGGGATCCTATACACTCCAGATTTTTCCAATGGTTTGCGAGCGTCCTTGGCAGGGCCAAGGTATTCCTGTATCTTCCTGGTGGGCTTGTAAATTACGGTAATATTCCGCTTCGTCAAGATCCTCACTATTCTTTCCGTTACATTTTTAACAAACGGCAGGAAAACCTTAGATTATGCAGTAGCCTGTACGTCAGTATGATTTCTGCGTGGCTGCCTCAACGCACGTTTTATTTCGGCGGACGAATATCCGTTCTTCGTTAGTGCATTGTGGAGATGTTCCATCTCAGCGTCGAGCAACTTAGGTTCGCAAATATTTCTAGCTCTGTCCGCTAACGTCTTGATAACACCCCGCTTCTGTTGTGGGTGGTGGTTCGAATCCCGGTGCAAATAACGGTCAGTGTGCGTGGGTTTGCGGTACACTGAGTGGCCCAAACTACCATTTTCGTTTCTAAACACAAGCACATCGAGGAAATGTAGTTTGCCATCTACCTCCTCCTCCATTGTAAACTGAATTTTTGAGTTTATACTGTTCAGATGTTCGTGGAACCGGCTTAGTTCCTCCCTACCATGTCTCCACAACACAAACGGGTCATCCACGTATCGGAACCATACATTTGGTTTCTTGCTGGCAGTACCTAAGGCCTGTTCTTCGAATTTCTCCATAAAGAAGTTTGCAATTACGGGACTTAGGGGGCTTCCCATAGCTACGCCATCCCTTTGCTCATAAAACTGTTAATTCCACTTGAAGTATGTGGTCGTCAAACAACACTTAAACAGCTCTAAAATATCGGCAGGAAAAATTCGATCCAGCTGTTGCAATATATCATTAAGTGGACCCATGGTAAACGGCGATACCACATCGAAGCTGACCAATATGTCCTCCGGCTGGACCACTATGCCATTCAATCTGCCGATGAAATGTGTCGAATTCTTTATATAAGAGTCCGAACGGCCCACATGTCGTTTTAACAGCGTAGTCAAAAACTTGGCTAACGAGTAGGTGGGCGAACCAATGGCACTTAGTATCGGTCTTAACGGAACATTTTCTTTATGAATTTTGGACAATCCATAAAGCCTCGGTGGTAGCGCAACCGAACTGCAGAGACCTTTCTGTACACTCTCTTCAATGGAGGACTTTTTTATTAACCGCGACACAGTTCTGAGAACGTTGTTAGTTGGGTCCTTATTCAGCTTCCTATATGCTTGCGGATCCAGTAGATCCGTAATTTTTCTCTGATAGTCGGCCACATGCATAAGCACCGTTGCGCTTCCTTAGAGAATATTAGCCAATGCAAAACCGCCGAAAAGTAATATAACTGTGGGTGAGAGGAGAGCTTTAAAACTCCTGAATGACGACGGTAGTATTTTGGTTCTCCCAGCTGACAAAGGAAGCGCAACGGTGGTTATGGAGGTGGCCGACTATCAGAGAAAAATTATGGATCTACTGGATCCGCAAGCATATAGGAAGCTGAATAAGGACCCCACTAACAACGTTCTCAGAACTGTGTCGCGGTTAATAAAAAAGTCCTCCATTGAAGAGAGTGTACAGAAAGGTCTCTGCAGTTCGGTTGCGCTACCACCGAGGCTTTATGGATTGTCCAAAATTCATAAAGAAAATGTTCCGTTAAGACCGATACTAAGTGCCATTGGTTCGCCCACCTACTCGTTAGCCAAGTTTTTGACTACGCTTTTAAAACGACATGTGGGCCGTTCGGACTCTTATATAAAGAATTCGACACATTTCATCAGCAGATTGAATGGCATAGTGGTCCAGCCGGAGGACATATTGGTCAGCTTCGATGTGGTATCGCTGTTTACCATGGGTCCACTTAATGATGTATTGCAACAGCTGGATCGAATTTTTCCTGCCGATATTTTAGAGCTGTTTAAGTGTTGCTTGACGACCACGTACTTCAAGTGGAATTAACAGTTTTATGAGCAAAGGGATGGCGTGGCTATGGGAAGCCCCCTAAGTCCCGTAATTGCAAACTTCTTTATGGAGAAATTCGAAGAACAGGCCTTAGGTACTGCCAGCAAGAAACCAAATGTATGGTTCCGATACGTGGATGACCCGTTTGTGTTGTGGAGACATGGTAGGGAGGAACTAAGCCGCTTCCACGAACATCTGAACAGTATAAACTCAAAAATTCAGTTTACAATGGAGGAGGAGGTAGATGGCAAACTACATTTCCTCGATGTGCTTGTGTTTAGAAACGAAAATGGTAGTTTGGGCCACTCAGTGTACCGCAAACCCACGCACACTGACCGTTATTTGCACCGGGATTCGAACCACCACCCACAACAGAAGCGGGATGTTATCAAGACGTTAGCGGACAGAGCTAGAAATATTTGCGAACCTGAGTTGCTCGACGCTGAGATGGAACATCTCCACAATGCACTAACGAAGAACGGATATTCATCCGCCGAAATAAAACGTGCGTTGAGGCAGCCACGCAGAAATCATACTGACGTACAGGCTACTGCATAATCTAAGGTTTTCCTGCCGTTTGTTAAAAATGTAACGGAAAGAATAGTGAGGATCTTGACGAAGCGGAATATTACCGTAATTTACAAGCCCACCAGGAAGATACAGGAATACCTTAGCCCTGCCAAGGACGCTCGCAAACCATTGGAAAAATCTGGAGTGTATAGGATCCCATGCAGCTGTGGTGATGTTTATGTGGGTACCACCAAAAGAACTGTTTCTAAACGTTTGGAAGAGCACAAGGGAAATTGTAGAAGAGGAGAAACGGAACGATCAGCTGTTGCGGAGCATGCTTTCCAGCCAGGGAACCACAATATTCGTTTCGAGGAGACGCAAGTACTAGCGGCCACGAGCGGATACTACGGAAGGCTCTACAGGGAGGCAATCGAAATCGCTAAACACCCATATAATTTCAACCGAAAGGAGGAGGGCGTCAAATTAAACAGTATATGGATGCCGGTGTTAAAGAAGATGTGTACCACTCGTCCACTACTGGGTGATGGCAACGGCGATCGACGGCGACGGACAGCGGCCAATTGCACTGACGTTTTCAAAACACGTGACGTCACGCCGCGGCGCGGGGGCGCGCGGACACGGAATTGAGCGGCAGTCAGTAGCGAGCCAGTGTGTGTTTTGGACCGTCCATCAAGCTACGGACATCCTTGAAGATGTCTCCCGCAGTCGGAGACGAAACGTTGGGAATCACCACAGAATTCATCAACCGACCACGGCATAACAGCCCGGATAATTATAATGGACATGATATTTCCGGCCGTGAAAGTTTACATTTTAGTATCGTCCGGGTACTGCCTGCACAGGTTGGCACCTCACCTGTGGTCGAGTGGGAGATCATTCCAAAGTCTGGCAGGCAGTGAAAGTATTTCCGAGGGGCCGATCGTAAGGCCTCTCAGTTTCGTTTGACGAACAGGTTTCGGGCGTTATCTGTGGATCACGAAGTCTCTAAGCCGGATGCAGATGGCCACCCTGTTCCTGAGGAAGCAACTCGGCCCGCAATGTCTGGGCATTCACAGAGGGTGGGTTTGGTGGTAGTTGGGAGCTCCAACATTAGGCGAGTAATGGGGCCCCTTAGGAACGCGGCTGCCAAGGAGGGGAAGGAAATCATTGTGCACTCCGTGTGCATTCCGAGGGAGTCATTTCGGATGTGAAAAGGGTGCTTCCGGATACCATGAATAGTACAGTGTGCAGCCAACTGGAGGTGGTGGCCCATGTCGGTACCAATGATGTGCGTCGTTGGGATAGCGGGAGATTCTCTCTGGCTTCAGGCGGCTAGCGGAAATGGTAAAGACTGCCAGTCTTACTTGCAAAATTAAGACGGAGCTAACCATCTGCAGCATCGTCGACAGAACCGACTGTGATCCTTTGGTGCAGAGCCGAGTGGAATCTGAATCAGAGGCTGAGGCGCTGCTGTGAAGGTGTAGGCTGCAGATTACTTGTTTCCGGATTCCGCTTAATGGGTCAGGAGTCCATTACACACAGGAGGCAACTTCACGGGTAGCGGAGGCTGTGTGGAAGGTACTCGGGGTTTTTTTTTTATGTGAAAGGGTCACAGGAAACCACGGAACGACTGTCCGTCTAAAATGCGCAGGTAAAACACAGTAAGGTAGTTGTAGAAATGATCGGTATTCTAATTGTAAATTGTCGTAGCTGGTTGGGAAAGAACCAAAGTTCCAAGCCCTAATAGAAAGCACTGGAGCTCAAAGAGTAGTAGGTACTGGAAGCTGGCTAAAGGCGGATATAAGTTCAGACGAAATTTTTTCAAACAATCTGACAGTGTTCAGAATGGATAGATTAAATACATTTGGTGGTGGAATATTTATTGGTGCCAGAAGTACTTTCCCTTGTAGTGAAATTGAAGTAGATAGTTCCTGCGAAATAGTGTGGGTAGAGGTTACACTTAACACTCGGAGTAAACTATTAATGGGATCGTTTTACCGACCGACCGACTCAGAAGATATAGTTGCTGAACAGTTTAAAGAAAACTTAGTCTCATTTCAAATAGGTGCTCCATTCATACCATAGTCGGTGGTGTCTTCAATTTTCCCTCGATATGCTGGAAAAATTATACTTTTAAAGCCGGCGGCAGGCATAAAAGTCATCCGAAATTGTACTGAATACTTTTTCAGAAAATTAATTTTACAATTAGTTCTTGAGCCCACTCGAAGCGTAAATGGTTGCGAAAGCATACTTGGCCTCTTAGCAACAAATAATACTGGACAAATAGAGAGTATAATGAGAGACAGGCAGTTGCTGCTAGGCTGAATACCGCAACAGTCACAACCATCGGAAAGAAACCCAAAGTACATACATTTAAAGAAGCTGATAAAAATGCTCTTAACGCCTTTTTAAGAGACTGTTTCCACTCCTTCCGATTTGGCCACGTAAGCATAGAAAAGATGTGGAACGATTTTAAAGAGATAGTATCGACTGCAATCGAGAGATGTATACAATATAAATTAATAATTGATGGAACTGATCCCCCATGGTACACAAAACGCGTCAGATACCTGTTGTAGACGCAACGAAAATAGCATGCCAGATTTAAAAGAACGCAAAATCCCCAAGATTGACAAAGTTTGGCAGAAGTTCGAAATATAGCGCGTACTTCAACGCGAGATGCTTGTAATAATTTCCACAACGACATTCTGCCTCTGAATCAGGCAGACACCCCAAAGAAATTCTGGTCATACATAAAGAATACCAGTGGCAAGACGTAATCAATACCTTCACTGCGCGATACAACGGTGAAGTCACTGATGACAGTGCCACTAAAGCAAAGTTATTAAACACGGTTATCCGAAACTCCTTCACCAACGAAGACGAAGTAAATATTACTGAATTCCAGTCAAGAACAACTGCCAAGATGAGAAATGTAGAAGTAGATATCCTCGGTGTAGCAAAGCAGCTTAAATCCCTTAATAAAGGCAAGACCTCCGGTCCAGATTGCATACCAGTCAGGTTTCTTTCAGAGTATGCTGATACAATAGCTCCATATTTAGCAATTATATACAACCGCTCGCTCACAGAAAGTTCAATGCCTAAAGATTGGAAAGTTGCTCAAGTCAATACCCAAAAAGGGAAATAGGAGTTACAGAACTATATCACTAACGTATATATGCAGTATGGTTTTGGAACATATACTGTATTCGAACATTATGAAAAACGGATTAAGCACCGATTCAGAAATCATAGTTCTTGTGAATCACAACTAGCTCTTTATACTCATGAAGTAGCGAGTGCTATCGACAGGGGGTGTCAAATTGATTCCATATTTTTAGATTTTCAGAAGGCTTTCGACACCGTTCCTCACTAGCGTCTTCTAACCAATCTGCGTGCCTATGGAATATCACCTCAGTTGTGATTTCTTGTCAGAAAGGTCACAGTTCGTAGTATTAAACGGAAAGTCATCGATATAGACATAAGTAATATCTGGCGTTCCCCGAGGAAGTGTTATAGGCCCTCTGTTGATCCTGATCTATATTAACGACATAGGAGACAATCTGAGCAGCCCTCTTAAATTATTTTCAGGTGATGCTGTCATTTACCGTCTTGTACAGTCATTATATGAACTAAACGAATTACAAACAGATGTAGATAAGATATCTGTGTGGTGAGAAAAGTTGCAATTGACACAGTATAAAGAAAAGTGTGAAGTTATTCATATGAGTACTAAAGGACATCCGCTAAATTTCGATTATACGATACGTCACACAGATCTGAATGCTGTCATTTGAACTAAATACTTAGGGATTACAATTACAAAGAACATAAATTGGAAGATCACATAGATAATGTTGTGGGTAGTGCAAACCAAAGACTGCGATTCATAGTCAGGACACTTAGAAGGTTTAACAGATCTACTACAGAGTCTGCTTACACTACACTTGTCCACCCTGTTGTGGAGTACTGCTGTGCAGTTTGCGATCCGCATCAGGTGTGACTGACGGCTGACATGGAGAAAGTTCAAAGAAGGGCGGCTCGTTTTGTTGTTGTTGTTGTTGTTGTGGTCTCCAGTCCTCAGACTGGTTTAATGCAGCTCTCCATGCTACTCTATCCTGTGCAAGCTTCTTCATCTCCCAGTACCTACTACAGTCTACATTCTTCTGAATCTGCTTGTGTATTCATCTCTTGGTCTCCCTGTACGATTTTTACCCTCCACGCTGCCCTCCAATGCTAAATTTGTGATCCCTTGATGCCTCTGAACATGTCCTACCAACCGGTCCCTTCTTCATGTCAAGTTGTGCCACAAACTCCTCTTCTCCCCAATTCTATTCAGTACCTCCTCATTAGTTACGTGATCTACCCATCTAATTTTCAGCATTCTTCTGTACCGCCACATTTCGAAAGCTTCTATTCTCGACTTGTTCAAACTATTTACCAGAAACGCTTTCCTTGCCATTGCCAGTCTAAATTTTATATCCTCTCTACTTCGACCATCATTTGTTATTTTGCACCCCAAATAGCAAAACTCCTATACTACTGTAAGTGTCTCATTTCCTAAGCTAATTCCCTCAGCATCACCTGACTTAATTCGACTACATTCCATTATCCTTGTTTTGCTTTTGTTGATGTTCATCTTACACAATCCTTTCAAGACACTTTCCATTCCGTTCAACTGCTCTTCCAAGTCCTTTGCTGTTTCTGACGGAATTACAATGTCATCGGCGAACCTCAAAGTTTTTATTTCTTCTCCATGGATTTTAATACGTACACCGAATTTTTCTTTTGTTTCCTTTACTGCTTGCCCAATATACAGATTGAATAGCGTCGGGGACAGGCTACAACCCTGTCTCACTCCCTTCCCAACCACTGCTTTCCTTTCATGTCCCTCCACTCTTGTAACTGCCATCTGGTTTCTGTACAAGTTGTAAATAGCCTTTCGCTCCCTGTATTTTACCCCTGCCACCTTCAGAATTTGAAAGAGAGTATTCCTGTCAACATTGTCAAAAGCTTTCTCTAAGTCTACAAATGCTAGTAACTTAGGTTTGCCTTTCCTTAATCTTTCTTCTAAGGTAAGTCGTAGGGTCAGTATTGTCTCACGTGTTCCAACATTTCTACGGAATCCAAACTGATCTTCCCCGAGGTCGGCTTCTACCAGTTTTTCCATTCGTCTGTAAAGAATTCGCGTTAGTATTTTGCAGCTGTGACCTATTAAATTGATAGTTCGGTAATTTTCACATCTGTCAACACCTGCTTTCTTTGGGATTGGAATTATTATAATCTTCTTGAAGTCTGAGGGAATTTCGCCTGTCTCATACATCTTGCTCACCAGATGGTAGAGTTTTGTCAGGACTGGCTCTCCCAAGGCCGTCAGTAGTTCCAATGGAATGTTGTCTACTCCTGGGGCCTTGTTTCGACTTAGGTCTTTCAGTGCTCTGTCATACTCTTCACGCAGTGTCATATCTCCCATTTCTTCCTCATCTGCATCCTCTTCCATTTCCATAATATTGTCCTCAAGAACATCGCCCCTACATAGACCCTTACATACTCCTTCCACATTTCTGCTTTCGCTTCTTTGCTTAGAACTGGGTTTCCATCTGAGCTCTTGGTATTCATGCAAGTGGTTCTCTTTTCCTGTAATCAGTATCTATCTTACCCCTCGTGAGATAAGCCTCTACATCCTTACATTTGTCCTTTAGCCATCCCTGCTTAGCCATTTTGCACTTCCTGTCGATCTCATTTTTGAGACGTTTGTAGTCCTTTTTGCCTGCTTCACTTACTGCATTTTTGTATTTTCGCCTTTCATCAATAAAATCCAGTGTCTCTTGTGTTACTCAAGGATTTCTTCTAGCCCTGGTCTTTTTACCTACTTGATCCTCTGCTGCCTTCATTATTTCATTCCTCAAAGCTACCCATCTTCTTCTACTGTGTTCCTTTCCCCCATTCCTGTAAATTGTTCCCTTATCCTCTCCCTGAAACTCTGTACAACCTCTGGTTCTTTCAGTTTATCCAGGTCCCATCTCCTTAAATTCCCACCTTTTTGCAGTTTCTTCAGTTTTAATCTACAGTTCATAACCAATAGATTGTGGTCAGAGTCCACGTCTGCCCCTGGAAGTGTCTTACAATTTAAAACCTGGTTCCTAAATCTCTGTCTTACCATTATATAATCTATCTGAAACCTTTTAGTACCCCCAGGGTTCTTCCATGTATACAGCCTTCTTTCATGATTCTTGAACCAAGTGTTAGCTATGATTAAGATATGCCCTGTGCAAAATTCTACCAGGCGGCTTCCTCTTTCATTTCTTAGCCCCAATCCATATTCACCTACTATGTTTCCTTCTCTTCCTTTTCCTACTGTCGAATTCCAGTCACCCATGACAATACAATTTTCGTCTCCCTTCACTACCTGAATAATTTCATTTATCTCATCATACATTTCATCAATCTCTACATCATCTGCAGAGCTAGTTGGCATATAAACTTGTACTACTGTAGTAGGCGTGGGCATCGTGTCTATCTTGGCCACAATAATGCGTTAACTATGCTGTTTGTTGCAGCTTACCCGCACTCCTATTTTCCTATTCATTATTAAAGCTACTCCTGCATTACCCCTATTTGATTTTGTATTTATAACCCTGTATTCACCTGACCAAAAGTCTTGTTCCTCCTGCCACCGAACTTCAATCGTTTTGTATTATCGCGAAATAAGGGATATAGTTCCACAAACATGATACGAGAATTGGAGTGACAATAATTAAAACCGTTTTTCGTTGTGACGGAATCTTCTCATTATATTTGAATCACAAGTGCTCTCCTCCGATTGTGAAAACATTCTGTTGACGCCCACCTATATAGGAAGAAATGACCATCACGATAAAATAAGAGAATTCATGTCTCACACAGAAACGTCTAAGTGCTCATTTTTCCTGCTCGCCGTTCGAGAGTGGAACGGTAGAGAGACAGCTTGAAGGTGGTTCATTGAACCCTCTGCCAGGCACTTTAATATGAATAGCAGAGTAATCACGTAGATGTGGATGTAGATTATTAATACCCATGTGTGCCTCTCCACACTTACAAGTTATTCTGTAAATTCCTGATTTTTGGGCTGTTTAAAAGCATCATTTACAGACTTTACATGTGTGTGGTTTTTTTATTCAGTTGGGGTTGTAGATTAAAGCGATGTTGAGTTTTGTCATGATCTTTCCTACTGCTTCAGTAACGCCTTTAATTCAAGTACACAAAGCTTCTAGAGATTACTAAAAGACTATAAAAGTTTTAATCACAAGGGGGATGGTTTGAAACAGAATAGTATCTGTATTCCGGTGCTGAAGAGGTTGTGAACCAATCATCCGCCATGAGATGACATCGATAGCGGGCAACGGAAACCTACAACGGCTACTGAACCTCACGTTTTCAAAACTACTCGGGGCCACACGGAAATTGGATTTTTCTTTAGTGAATAGCAAGCCAGAGTGTTCATCGGACTTTCGAAAAAGTTACTGACGTACTTCGACACCACCCTACCTATATTATGGGCGATGGTTCCCGGTCATCGCTTTATGCAACACGTTAAGCTTCCGCAGATCAGTGACAAATAGTAACATGGTTGCATAAATTTGGATTAAATAAGCTATTCTGGAATGAGAAAAGCGTTTTAAATCACCAGTTGTTCGAGTTGCTGGATAATGACCTTCATTTTTCTCAATCTTGCGCAAATTTTTCAATCTCTACATTAATTTCAGACGGTAATAGCGAACATTATGTGCAAGAATCAAAGCAGGAGGTGGTGTACTTGGGAAAGACTGGTAAACAAGAGAAGGTTCCTGCTGCATTACGTCATGGTCAGGCAGAGATTCCGAAATCTGATATTGGATTGTGTGGCGTGTCCAGGTGCAGATATAGACTCATATCATGAACTAGTTTTGATGAAGAGTAGACTGCAGTTCAAGAGAATCGTCTACAGGAATCATTGTAGAAGGAAATGGGATGCTGAAGTATTGAGGGACAACGAGACGCATTTGAAGTTCGCTAAGGATATGGATAATCCGATAAACAACACCAGAGTATTCAGCTTAGTTGAAGAAAAATGAGCTTCTCTAAAAAGGCCAGTCACATTTGTTGGACAGACAAACATCGGTACAAATAAATGGCTCTGAGCACTATGGGAGTCAACTTCTGAGGTGATTAGTTCCCTAGAACTTAGAACTACTTATACCTAACTAACCTAAGGACATCACACACGTCCATGTCCGAGGCAGGATTCGAACCTGCGACCGCAGCGGTCTCGCGGTTCCAGACTGCAGCGCCTAGAACCGCAAGGCCACTTCGGCCGGCATCGGTACAAGGAAGGTAATTGCGAAGATACCTTGGGTAACATATGAAACAATTCAATTGATCGACGAATGATGGAAGTGCAAAAATGTTCAGAAAAAGACAGAAATACAGTGATATAAGCCCCTTATGAATGAAACTAACGGCAAATGCAGGGCAACCAAGGCAAAATTGCTGCAGTAAATCTGTGAAGAAATCGAAAAGAAATGATCGTCGGGACGACTGATTCATCATATAGGAAAGTCAAACCAACCCTCGGTGAAATTAAGAGCAAGCGTGCTAACATTATGAGTACAGTGGGATATCCTCTGTTAAACGCAGAAGAGAGAGTAGACAGTTGGAAAGAATATGGTTCAAATGGCTCTAAGCATTATGGGACTTACCATCTGAGGTCATCAGTGCCCTAGACTTAGAACTACGTAAACCTAACAAACCTAAGGACATCACACACATCCATGCCCGAGATAGGGTTCGAACCTGTGACCGTAGCAGTAGCGCGGGGAAGGAGTATAGTGAAGGTATCTACGAGGTACAGGATTTGCCTGATGACGTGATAGAAGAAGGTATGATGGGAGTCAGAAGGGTTTACACCGTATCGCTCCGGACGCATCGAAATGAAGCCGTATCGCAAAGGATGACACGGCTGCCGTTCGATGTCGCGTATATCTATGGGTCCTATTGGGGATATCCTCTTTCTTTCACTTCCTCATTTCATACTTTAGCTTTCCATGTAACTCACAAGCTCTTTGATATCATCAGATTTAAAATGCTCTCAGATAGTTGTGTAGCGAATCTTTTGATGGTCTAAGTTCCACTTTCAAACAATGCTGTACCCTCATGAACTTCTTCTTATTTCTATGCCAAAACCTTATAGCAGCAGTGTTATTTTGTTGAAGAAGGCTTTCTTCGTCTATGCTAATCTGCTTATAATGCCCTTCTTGCTTCAATCATCGTGTGCAACCTTGCTTCCTTGAGAGGAGAATTTTGGTAGTCGTTCTCGGTTTTATTGTTAAGCTAATAGTTACCTACGTTATGACATATTCTGTGTCAAGAACGCTGTCGCTTGCTTTCAATAGTTGCTGTTCTGCTCCACACACCACATAAGAGGTTACCACCGTTTAAAAGTGACAAACACCAATTTAAAATTTTCGTTAAAAAATCACATCAGTTACCAGCACCAATTTTGGCATACCATTACACAGGTTTCCACAAGTAAAACTAATAAAATAGTATAGAGATGCAGCAATGTTGTACTGCTTCTTCAACAGTGGTTATCAGTGTAATGAACGTTTCATAACTTTGCAAAGGATAAGAACAGAATTTCGTATCATCTCTCTGCGAGTTATTTACGATGTAGTCCAACTTCCTGGCCAGGAAGAAGCACTTGTAGGTAAGTACTGCAAGACAAATCATCGGTGTTGAAACGCACTATTTCGCTGCCGACAATCAGAAACAACCACACGACGACGAGAAATGAGTGAGTTTCTCAACGGGCACTACTACCAGCAGATTGACCAGGGTTGTGTGGAACGACTAGAGTGCCTCTTGACGACCGTTGCGTACAACGTTTCGCAGGCTAATGACGGTACGATATAAGCTAGTGTGACGGATGAGATCTGTCGGTATATACGGCTCTCTGTTGGTACAGCAGTCCCTCGAAACCCAAGACGAAGAGAGTACTTTGTGTGGTGCAGCTTCTATGGGTTTCTCTGCCGATCCTCGAGGCTTTTTGAAAGAATAACCCATATTTCGCAGTAATGTTTTCATTTAGCTAACAGGCGTATAGTCTTTGTCAATTCGCAAACATGCCCCACCTGTGTTTCCACTTCGCAGAATACCTATGAATTCTCCTTCATATCAAAAATGGTATTAGAGTGCCTTTCTTTCAACTTTT